>NC_084566.2:6529124-6831624 GCF_033978685.3 Nerophis lumbriciformis
CAAATGATGCATCTATATCTAGTTTTTTTGTGGTCTGGTTACTACTCTTTACATTGGCTCCACTGCCATTAGTAGTATTGTTACACATCTTTATTTCTTAGTTGATATAAAGCATTAAAGGCCTACTGAAACCCACTACTACCGACCACGCAGTCTGATAGTTTATACATCAATGATGAAATCTTAACATTGCAACACATGCCAATACGGCCGGGTTAGCTTACTAAAGTGCCATTTTAAATTTTGCGCGAAATATCCTGCTGAAAACGTCTCGGTATGATGACGTCTGCGCGTGACGTCACGGATTGTAGAGGCCTTTTTGGGACAGCATGGTGGCCAGCTATTAAGTCGTCTGTTTTCATCGCAAAATTCCACAGTATTCTGGACATCTGTGTTGGTAAATCTTTTGCAATTTGTTCAATGAACAATGGAGACAGCAAAGAAGAAAGCTGTAGGTGGGAAGCGGTGTATTGCGGCCGACTTCGGCAACACAAACACGGCCGGTGTTTCATTGTTTACATTCCCGAAAAATGACAGTCAAGCTTTACCATTGGCCTGTGGAGAACTGGGACAACAGAGACTCTTACCAGGAGGACTTTGAGTTGGATACGCAGACACGGTACCGTGACTACGCATGCAGCTGCGGCTTCCAAACATTTGATCGCTTGCCCGTACGTGCGTGCCGCTATGTGCATGTCACATACGTAACTTTGGGGACTTTGGGGAAATATATGTGCTGTATGAACTTTGGGGAGGTGAACGGTACTTTGGGCTGTGGGATTGAGTGTGTTGTGCAGGTGTTTGAGTTGTATTGGCGAGTTATATGAACGGGAGGGGGGAGGTGTTTGTTATGTGGCATATTAAATATAAGTCTGGTTGTGTTGTGGCTAATAGAGTATATATATATCTTGTGTTTATTTACTGCTTTAGTCATTCCCAGCTGAATATCAGGTCCCACCCGCCTCTCACAGCATCTTCCCTATCTGAATCACTCCCACTGCCCTCTAGTCCTTCACTCTCACTTTCCTCATCCACAAATCTTTCATCCTCGCTCAAATTAATGGGGAAATTGTCGCTTTCTCGGTCCGAATCGCTCTCGCTGCTGGTGACCATGATTGTAAACAATGTGCGGATGTGAGGAGCTCCACAACCTGTGACGTCACGCTACTCGTCTGCTACTTCCGGTACAGGCAAGGCTTTTTTATCAGCGATCAAAAGCTGCAAACTTTATCGTTGATGTTCTCTACTAAATCCTTTCAGCAAAAATATGGCAATATCGCGAAATGATCAAGTATGACACATAGAATGGACCTACTATCCCCGTTTAAATAAGAAAATCGCATTTCAGTAGGCCTTTAAACAGAGAATTGATGATGTGAGGATCAGACTAACTCACTTTTGAAGTGGAGGCCTTCTATGACCAAAAGCTGCAGTAAAATACCAATTGATGTCGAAATGTGACCTCACTAAGTTATAAACCTTATGCACATATAATTACCTGTCAATGGGTCAATTTGTGAACAACTGAATTTCACTTATATAACTGGGATAGACTGGACAAGCGGCAAAACATGGATGGATGGAACTGGCAAGGTTCACATGACTTCAGGCCAGTTATATTTTTACCTGAGGCATAGCTCAATGACTTCTTTTCTGCGTGAGCCTGTCTGGAATTTCCAATTCAGATGTTTCCGTTTTGCAAGTAAATAAATGGAAAAGGCATGGTGATCACATAAAGTGGCAATAAAAACATGTCCTTGTTGATTCTGCAGTTGGAACAATGTCACACCAGAATAGTTATTGCCTCCAGAGGTTATAATGTTAGTGTATCTTCCTTTTTCATGTAGGTATTCTGGTTTTTATACATAAACTGGTGGCTCTTTCGAAACTTCTCAAGTGTTAATCAACTGAAGGGTTTGATGTTCTTAAATCAGACAAATTAAAAACACAGAAGTGCATGTGGATCTTCACACTTTATACTGTACATAAAGTTAAGCCCGAAATGATTCATACCAAATTCTGAGCAAAAGTAAATTTGTATGTGTTAAATTGGGTAGCTCAAAATAACAAAACAGTGGCAACATTTTTAAAATAAAATAAAACAATAATTGGGTGAAATTGATACATTAATGTTAGAAACAATTGAGGCAAAACTACTTGGCTGTGTAACCAGCAGAGTTAACAGATATGAATAATTTTGGACATTTTTCACAAATTGTAAAATTTGTAATTGTAAAAAACAATTTTGAAAATGAAGCTAACTTTTGTGTTTGCGGCTAGTCATTGTCAATTAAGAAAGCCGTGCAGAGGTGTCAAAGTGTACTGCATGAAAAACAGCATTATTTTGTGAAAGCTGAATTTTGTATAGTAGGCTTGGATGCAAAATGTGTCTTTATAGACAGTAACTTGTCTAAACGGTAATACACGCAACACTCACTGAGAATATTCAACCGAGCTGCTGTTAGCCAAAACTCAAGTTAGTGAAGTGAATTATATTTATATAGCGCTTTTTCTCAAGTGACTCAAAGCGCTTTACATAGTGAAACCCAATATCTAAGTTACATTTTTAAACCAGTGTGGGTGGCACTGGGAGCAGGTGGGTAAAGTGTCTTGCCCAAGGACACAACGGCAGTGACTAGGATGGCGGAAGCGGGGATCGAACCTGCAACCCTCAAGTTGATGGCACGGCCGCTCTACCAACCGAGCTATACCGCCCCTTAGTTAGATTGCTATCCTGTGCTAAAATACAATGGAACCTCGATTTACAAACTTAATTGGTTCTTTAACATGGTTCTTTAACCGCAAAATTATTTAGTGAAGCAGAGTTCTCTATAAGAGTCAATGTAAACATAAGTAATAGGTTCGAGCCTCGACAAAAGTCCCAATTTTAGTAAAAAAGAAACCAGACACTTTGAAGACACTGTATATAAATATATATATATATATATATATATATATATATATATATATATATATATATATATATATATATATATATATATATATATATATATATTTATATATATATATATATATATATATATATATATATATATTTATATATATATATATATATATATATATATATATATGTCTTAATAAGATTATCCAAAAAATAGTGCTCGATACAACCTATGATTGAAAGAGAAACTGTTTATTATATACCGTCCAGACCTGTCATCCCTCAACAAGCGCAGCGAAATTGTATCAGCATGCCGTCACAGACGGAAACACCTCCTAGGTAACACATGAGCTAATCACCACGCCCCTACTCCAGCCTGTACCTACCCACTCTGTGCCCTATATAAACCATGGTATGTGAATGCTTCTATTAAAATCTCCTGATGATTGAGGGAACCCCTCATGAAACAGGCCTGTAGAGATGAAGTAGTCTTGTGATTTTTTTTCCCACACATACATATATATATATATATATATATATATATATATGTATATATACAGGTAAAAGCCAGTAAATTAGAATATTTTGAAAAACTTGATTTATTTCAGTAATTGCATTCAAAAGGTGTAACTTGTACATTATATTTATTCATTGCACACAGACTGATGCATTCAAATGTTTATTTCATTTAATTTTGATGATTTGAAGTGGCAACAAATGAAAATCCAAAATTCCGTGTGTCACAAAATTAGAATATTACTTAAGGCTAATACAAAAAAGGGATTTTTAGAAATGTTGGCCAACTGAAAAGTATGAAAATGAAAAATATGAGCATGTACAATACTCAATACTTGGTTGGAGCTCCTTTTGCCTCAATTACTGCGTTAATGCGGCGTGGCATGGAGTCGATGAGTTTCTGGCACTGCTCAGGTGTTATGAGAGCCCAGGTTGCTCTGATAGTGGCCTTCAACTCTTCTGCGTTTTTGGGTCTGGCATTCTGCATCTTCCTTTTCACAATACCCCACAGATTTTCTATGGGGCTAAGGTCAGGGGAGTTGGCGGGCCAATTTAGAACAGAAATACCATGGTCCGTAAAACCAGGCACGGGTAGATTTTGCGCTGTGTGCAGGCGCCAAGTCCTGTTGGAACTTGAAATCTCCATCTCCATAGAGCAGGTCAGCAGCAGGAAGCATGAAGTGCTCTAAAACTTGCTGGTAGACGGCTGCGTTGACCCTGGATCTCAGGAAACAGAGTGGACCGACACCAGCAGATGACATGGCACCCCAAACCATCACTGATGGTGGAAACTTTACACTAGACTTCAGGCAACGTGGATCCTGTGCCTCTCCGGTCTTCCTCCAGACTCTGGGACCTCGATTTCCAAAGGAAATGCAACATTTGCATGGTTGGGTGATGGTTTGGGGTGCCATGTCATCTGCTGGTGTCGGTCCACTCTGTTTCCTGAGATCCAGGGTCAACGCAGCCGTCTACCAGCAAGTTTTAGAGCACTTCATGCTTCCTGCTGCTGGCCTGCTCTATGGAGATGGAGATTTCAAGTTCCAAACGGACTTGGCGCCTGCACACAGCGCAAAATCTACCCGTGCCTGGTTTATGGACCATGGTATTTCTGTTCTAAATTGGCCCGCCAACTCCCCTGACCTTAGCCCCATAGAAAATCTGTGGGGTATTGTGAAAAGGAAGATGCAGAATGCCAGACCCAAAAACGCAGAAGAGTTGAAGGCCACTATCAGAGCAACCTGGGCTCTAATAACACCTGAGCAGTGCCAGAAACTCATCGACTCCATGCCACGCCGCATTAACGCAGTAATTAAGGCAAAAGGAGCTCCAACCAAGTATTGAGTATTGTACATGCTCATATTTTTCATTTTCATACTTTTCAGTTGGCCAACATTTCTAAAAATCCCTTTTTTGTATTAGCCTTAAGTAATATTCTAATTTTGTGACACACGGAATTTTGGATTTTCATTTGTTGCCACTTCAAATCATCAAAATTAAATGAAATAAACATTTGAATGCATCAGTCTGTGTGCAATGAATAAATATAATGTACAAGTTACACCTTTTGAATGCAATTACTGAAATAAATCAAGTTTTTCAAAATATTCTAATTTACTGGCTTTTACCTGTATATATACACACACGTTAGGTCGGGAAAAAACACAAGAGGCTATATCCCTACAAGCCCAGGGGATTTTATTGCAATAAAATCCCCTGACGCGCAGGAAAACCTGCAAAACAGGCTTGTAGGGATGATATAGCCTCTTTTGTTTTTTCCCGACCTAACATATATTTCGCTCTACCCCGGTATTGAGCACTGTATAACGGATGAGCCACAGAAACCTCGACTATATATATATATAAATATATACTGTATATAACGAGGGGGTAATAGCTCAACAACCTTTTTTAATCCAAAAAACATTACAGCATGCTTAAATATCAACACACGCACACACAAAAGTCTTGTTGATGGACTCCAAAACCTTAACAATCAAGTTGCTACAATAAAAAACAAAAAAGGAAAATCAGTTTACCTGGAGTCTGTGATTACTTGTGGCTTTGTTGAACACTCTGGGAGTTTCGGAGTGATAAACAAGCAGTGGCTTCACATAGTCACTGCTAGCGTTAGCACAAACTAGCTGTGTGAGGTGATCCTTCATCGGCTTGTGTCCAGGTAATGCCTTCTCTTTCGCTGTAATAAAGGTCCGCTGTGGCATCTGTATCGGTCTCATCACAATTAAATATTTGCTGCAGAACAAAGCCTGCTTCGCTGATAAAACCCTCAAACTAAAGGTGCCGCAAGCCGATGGCTAACCAGCTAAAATGCTAGCTCAAAGCGGTTGTCTAGAAACCCGAAGCTATACAGCAAGACTGTGAAAGTTTGGACACTTTAAAAGTATTTCTAATCACACAAAGTGATCTCTAAGACAGGCTGACGCAGCTCTGACTGGCGAAAAGTACGGACATTTTGAAAATAAACTCATCAAAAGTGCCGCTCGCCATTGAAACTCTTCAAAATAGGATTTAAACAGAATGTGACATAGGGGGTCCCGCTTCTTCAAAATGGCAGTGGCCTAGTGGACAGGAAGTGATGTCATTAAAATAGCATGCAAAACAAATGAATCAAACATCCATACGCCAAGACCTATACAAAGCAGTCAGTGCACTAAACGTGCTTATTATCAATACGAAGGTCCTGAGTAGTCTTGGGTTCAATCCCGGGCTCGGGATCTTTCTGTGTGGAGTTTGCATGTTCTCACCGTGACTGTGTGGGTTCCCTCCGGGTACTCCGGCTTCCTCCCACCTCCAAAGACATGCACCTGGGGATAGGTTGATTGGCAACACTAAAATTGTCCCTAGTGTGTGAATGTGAGTGAGAATGTTGTCTGTCCATCTGTGTTGGCCCTGCGATGAGGTGGCGACTTGTCCAGGGTGTACCCCGCCTTCCGCCCGATCGTAGCTGAGATAGGTTCCAGCGCCCCCGCGACCCCAAAAGGGAATAAGCGGTAGAAAATGGATGGATGGATGGATGGATTTAAAAGTAGCATATTCTCAATCGTCAATATACAAGGTTTGTGATTTAAACCTTTGATAACTATTTGTGTATTGAATGTACTTTTAAATGTGTTTTGTATAGGTCATATTTATGCTGCTAATAGTTATTTTAGCATTATATTGCATATTGTGATTCTGACATGTTTATTGATTTATATTGTACAATATTGAGGAAAGAACTAGAACATATTTTGGATACTTTATAATACAATTAGTGTTATTTAAAGAAGATATTTTGTTATCACATGGATTTATAAGAATGGTCTTGACTCTTACACATGCCAGGCTTCTCTTTTTGATGGCGAGCTAAGGAAAAGAAACATCTAGTCCAAGGATCGTTCTTAGAAGATTCCAGCCAGGAACCCCACCACCTGTTCTGTCTGGGCGGGTAAGAGGCTCTAGAGCCGACCCTTTACATTTTTTCATCTTAACCTGCAGCACATGGACTGTGCTGCCATCCTTTTTTTCAAGAACTTTATTAAGTCTGAACTGAGATTTTTTACAAGATCCAGAGACACTAATTAATGGACTTGGAATTGTATATATGTATAAAATAACTGTTGTTTTCCAAATTGCTTTCATGTTGAATGGCCATTCAACTCATTGTTGTGTATGTATCTGCTGTCCATCACAAATTCTTTAATACACGGTGTGAACCAAACTGCAATTTAAGCTCTGCCTTCTCTCTCCGAGTCGAAACCCTAGTCTCTGTTCCTAGCCCATAACACTCCATATATATATTGCATTGATTTGTAGCACGTATAGGTTACACATGGTTAGCACACAGAGGCATATTCGGCCTCGTAAACATTTGAAACCGGAAATGTCACAAATAGTTTGTAAATCGAGGTTCCACTGTAACTCAACTCTGACTCGCTGACATCACTCACATGGCCTAGCCTGTAAAGGCACACGCTCAAACCCCAGATATTACACAGTTTCAGTACATGAATCCCATTTACACAAAATACCATGTGTACTTTATTTCATCTCAACGTGTATTCATGCAATATTGCATTAGCATCCGTTCAGTGGAGTATTCAAACAATGACAGACAATTCTGTATTGTGACTGTATTATCGTGACTCAATTGTCGCGATATGTACCGTATGGTGAAGTCCTCGCCAACACACAGCTCTTTATAAGGCAGTCACACTGAGCCTGGCAGGGACTCATTAATAAGCAGTGTATGTTCATGCTGCTGTGACTCTGTTCACACTAGTTTCATTGAGGAATTAAGGAGAATTAGACTGGATTTGTGTTACGTAATTCCTGCAGGGGCCTAAAGAACAAGTTACATCCATGCATCTCTTGCGGTTTGTGTTTGCACACAACCTCCAGTTCTACTGTAATCTGACTGTCAACCAGGGCACACGCCATATTGTCTCCTATCTGTTTTGAAGCAATGTGTACATAATAGTGTGTGCATACGGCTAATTGGTGTTATTTTATCTGCTAAATCAAGGCAGGCTTTTTATGTGCTAATCCATTGTTATGTAATATCGCTGGCACAAACACACACATTTCCACTTGCACATACAAGAGCTGTTGTGCTTCGGTGTAACTCTATGTTGACACTATTTAATTCTCTATGACAAAAGTATCTCTTGCAAAATGAAGCACTATTATTATTACCATTAATGATCATTTGTAACACAAACAAATTGAATAAATAGATACTGTAGATGATTATAATGTTTGGCATAGATATCAAATCAAAGCAGACTTTATTTATAGAGCACTTTTAATACACAGGAAAGTGGCAAAAACAAAGTGCTGTTCAAAAAAAAAAAAGATCACACATACACACAGCACTATTGACAATAACAAAACATGGCTTGGCACTGAGAATTTGATGGAAAAACGCCAACCTTTAGGCGTCCACACTGAAGAATAACAAATTAACGGAATATAAAAAAAATAGTTTGAAACGTGATAAAATATTTGCAAAAATATAATATAAATAATACATGAATAAGTTAATAAAAACGTAACACAATAATATTAATATTAACAATTAAGATAGAAAACAGCACAATAAAAAACATGAGTTTAACATGATCACTAAAAAGCCGGATTAAAAAGATGTGTCTTTAGCCTTTTTTTTGTTTAATATCAACTGTCTCTGCATTCCTGAGGCTCTTTGGCAAGCTGTGGGGGCCATGGTGGCCAAATGCCGCCTCACCGTGGGTCTTTATTCTGGTATTTGGTATAGCTAAAAGACCACTGCCAGAGGACATGAGGATCCGCGAGGGTTGATACGGTAAAAGCAGGTGAGAGAGATAAAAAGGCGCAAGGCCATTAAGCCATTTGAAAAACTAATAATATAACTTTAAAATCGACCCTAAAGAGGACGGGGAGCCAATGCAACGACTTTAAAACTGGTGTAATGTGCTCCCGCCCTCTGGTCCTTGTCAGCACACGGGCAGCTGAGTTCTGTAATAATTGTTGGCTTCTGATATTTGGGAAGGCCAGAAAGTAGGGCATTACAATAGTCTAAACAACAGGAAATGAAAGCATGCATTAGCACCTCCATGTTGGCCTGAGAGATAAACGGGCGGACATTGGCTATGTTCTTAAGATGGTAAAAACGTATTTGTAATATGTTTGATATGTGTGATAAAAGTCAGCTCGGAGTCAAAAGTCACACCCATATTTTTTAAAGACGGTGTTGGTTTAAAATCTTTAATTTTGGCAAATGTTTCTCCCTATGGCCTTCAGGGCCTATAACTAAAACTTCTGTATTGTCCTGGTTGAGCTGTAGGAAATGCACTGCCATCCATGACTTGATGTCTATAATGCAGTTAAAAAGAGTATCTATTATAAATTGTATTTGAAATAAATAGTTCAATAAATTATGATTCACACAATACGAAGGTCCTGAGTTCAATCCCGGGCTCGGGATGTTTCTGTGTGGAGTTTGCATGTTCTCCCCGTGACTGCGTGGGTTCCCTCCACGTACTCGGGCTTCCTCCCACCTCCAAAGACATGCACCTGGGGATAGTTTGATTGGCAACACTAAATTGGCCCTAGTGTGTGAATGTGAGTGTGAATGTTGTCTGTCTATCTGTGTTGGCCCTGCGATGAGGTGGCGACTTGTCCAGGGTGTACCCCGCCTTCCGCCCGAATGCAGCTGGGATAGGCTCCAGCACCCTCGCGACCCCGAAAGGGACAAACGGAAGGAAATGGATGGATGGATAATGAAATGATAAGATTATCTAATTTTCAATAAGATCAAATTCAAGATGTTAATTAAGATTCTTCTTCCTTGTACTTTGTAAACACTTTCAAAGGGGAACATTATCACCAGACCTATGTAAGCGTCAATATGTACCTTGATGTTGCAGAAAAAAGACCATATATTTTTTTAACCGATTTCCGAACTCTAAATGGGTGAATTTTGGCGAATTAAACGCCTTTCTATTATTCGCTCTCGGAGCGATGACGTCACGTTGTGACGTCACATCGGGAAGCAATCCGCCATTTTCTCACTTTCCTCGGTGTGTTGTCGGAGGGTGTAACAACACGAACAGGGACGGATTCAAGTTGCACCAGTGGCCCAAAGATGCGAAAGTGGCAAGAAATTGGACGAAATTTGTTAAAAATACGAGGGTGTGGGGAAAGCCGACGAAATGGTCAGTCGTTTGTTCCGCACACTTTACCGACGAAAGCTATGCTACGACAGAGATGGCTACCGTCCCTTATGCCACCGAAGATGATCAAGAGAAGAATATCGACCCTAGCTTCCCTGGCCTGCTGACATCAACTCCAAAACTGGACAGATCAGCTTTCAGGAAAAGAGAGCGGATGAGGGTATGTCTACAGAATATATTAATTGATGAAAACTTTATTCATTACTCGCGGTTTTACGTAAATTATTATACATAAACTGTGTTTACCAATAATTTAGCTTAAAAACATTTATTTTTTTCAATCATTCGAGTACATTCGGGTAGTCTTGTGTAATGCAGTATTTGTGTCTATTTAGGTATGGTTAACCTGAGTGCTAAAATTGTGGAAAAATATATGTTCTTAGCGCGCCTGAAATGGGCTGTCTGCATGTTGTTGCCAAATGTATTTGATATGCTGTAAACCTAGTTCATAGTTGTTAGTTTCCTTTAATGCCAAACAAACACATACCAATCGTTGGTTGGAAGGCGATCGCCGAATTCATCCTCGCTTCCTCCCGTGTCGCTGGCTGTCGTGTCGTTTTCGTTGGTTTCGCTTGCATACGGTTCAAACCGATATGGCTCAATAGCTTCAGTTTCTTCTTCAATTTCGTTTTCGCTACCTGCCTCCACACTACAACCATCCGTTTCAATACATGCGTAATCTGTTGAATCGCTTAAACCGCTGAAATCCGAGTCTGAATCCGAGCTAATGTCGCTATCCCTTGCTGTTCTACCCGCCATGTTTGTTTGTATTGGCATCACTGTGTGACGTCACAGAAAAATGGACGGGAGTATATAACGATGGTTAAAATCAGGCACTTTGAAGCTTTTTTTAGGGATATTGCGTGATGGGTAAAATTTTGAAAAAAACTTCGAAAAAAAAAATAAGCCACTGGGAACTGATTTTTAATGGTTTTAACCCTTCTGAAATTGTGATAATGTTCCCCTTTCAACAGTTTTTTTTTCAATTGGATCATATTAGTACTTTGTTTCACTTATTTGCTCAATCCATTGCAAATGCACCAAATCAATGAATGTCAATATTTTTTATTCAATAAGTAATGGGTTTGAATGTTCTCAATATTATGTATTATTCTAAAGGAGCATTTACACATTGCCGTGTCTCTAGATAGCCTACACTTACACTATATGATTGTCAGTGAAAGAAAGGATGCCAGTGAGACGTGAGGACAAATTGCAGAACTGCAGCAACTAATTATCCCAAATTATGTACGTCAACAGCTACGCTTTTAAATTCCGATTTCCAAGATGCATGCGCAGTGATCCGCTCGCAAAAATGCAATGATGGCAATGTACTGCAGATCCAGAAGAGAAGACCTGCTTTACTATTTCTATTCCTAATGTTCCCATCCAAAAGGTTTTTATGAGATTTAGGTCAGGGCTCTGCCAGTTCTTCCACACCAACCTCATCCAAGTACGAGACGAAACAGAACGGAGAACCAGCACATTTGCTGTAAAATGGCCTGTAAAGGCGATAATGCGCAGGAAATCGAGTTGCTTTCTTTTTCAATACTCGCCACTTCCTGTCCAGTTTCAGGTGGTTTCCTTTGAGGTGAATCTTTGCAACACATCCTCGGTGCTAGGACCCTTGTTTTTTTCCCTCCTCTTTTGTTGTCTGTGTGTTGTTATGACTGATGCATTCAATGTGGTCTGGTTTTCAGAAAACTTCATCTAAATGGAGGCCAGTAGCGCTGAGTCAATACCAAGCAGTGTAAACATTTTGAAACCTTTTCTGCGATGGTGCCAGAGTAATTTGGGCAGTCAAGTACTATCCAAAAGAAAGTCATGTTCCATTTTGTATCCATTCCTTTGTGATAAGAATTGCTATATTTGGTGGTCTCAAAATGTCAGTTGTCAGCTTCATCAAAAATGAATTAGATGTATAATTTCTAACTGTTTGTTCTTGAGCCGGGTTGGGCTTTTTGCCATGTTTAGTTAGTGACCTCTTCTGTTTATTGTAAGTCTTGCTTTCCTTCTTCTGTCTTCTTTCTTATTATCTCAGTTTATCTAACTGCTTTTTCTTTCTCTTCATGTTGCTCTTTCCCACAACCCCATCTGTGACCCCTCTCCTTCTCATCTATTTGTCCCCACTGTTTTCCCATTTCCTTCCACTCCCCCTTTTCTCTTCCTTCATCCCTTGTCACTGCTCACTTTCTCTTCCCCTTCCTCGTCATCCACCCATCTTTCTCATAGATGAAGCGGAGGTTGTCGCCATGGGGAGCCAGCTTTGGAAGTGGGCGAAGGTCAGTCATATAACCCCAACATGCTGACCTAGGACACTTTTCCACAGAAAATAAGACTATGGTACCAAGTGCCCTAAGAACAGTACAAAGACTTAAAGGACCAGTTTAAAGTCGGGGCTTTATTACTTCCTGAGACTTTATGGACAAAAATGGAATGGCATCCATTCTACAGTACATGTCTGAAATTAATAATCAGGACAAATTGTTAACTTCCAAAAGGCATTTTGCAGCTGACACTTTTGCTGGTCCAGACCCAAAATGTATAAGATACTTTATACTTACATTTTATTGTGATCTGCTGAACATATTTTTGTCATGAGACCAAAGGCTGTAGGCAGTAAATAACATGTGCTTAAAGTAAAAGCTCGATTGGCAGCTTTGGTGACTCTTTAAATGACGTACCGCAAATATTTCAAACCTTGCCATCTGCTGGGTTGAATACATAAGTTATTTCTATACGTTGCTATTTTTCGCCAGCTTAGATTTAATAGAAAGCTCAAAAAAATTAAAGGAACAGTTTTTTATCAGGGTATGGCATGAATTCAATTGCACTTTTCTGATAAGGTTTTGGTCAGGTACGTGGCAGAGGGGGTTGTTAATCAGTTTCAGCTGCATTGGTGTTGATGGAATTAACAACAGGTGCACTCGAGGGGCAACAACGAGATGGCCCCCAAAACAGGACTGGTTTTGCAGGTGGAGGCCATTTCAAGTTCCTCCCTCTTGATCTTTTTTGACTGTTTTTCCACAAGTGTTGGCTTTAGCTAGAGTCATTATCACGACTGGGAGCATGAGGCGATTTCTTAACCCTCCTGAAGTTGCGCAGATTGTCCTACTCCTCCAGGATGGCACATCCATGCGTGCTGTTGCAAGAAGATTTGATGTGTTTCCCAGTACAATCTCCAGAGCATGGAGGAGATTCCAGGAGACAGGCAGTTACTCTAGGAGAGCTGGACAGGGCCGTAGACGGTCCTCATCCCATCAGCAGGACCGATATCTGCTGCTTTGTGCAAGGAGGAACAGGTTGAGCACTGCCCGAGCTCTACAGAATGACCTCCAGCAGGCTACTGGTGTGAATGTCTCTGCCCAAACAGTCAGAAACAGACTTCACGAGGGTGGCCTCAGAGCACGACGTCCTGTAGTGTGCCCTGTGCTCACTGCTCAGAACCGTGGAGCTCGATTGGCATTTGCCATAGAACACCAGAATTGGCAAGTCCGCCACTGGCGCCCTGTGCTTTTCACAGATGAGAGCAGGTTTACCCTGAGCACCTGTGATAGACGTGAAAGGGTCTGGAGAAGCCGAGGAGAGCGCTATGCTGCCTGCAACATTCAGCATGACCCGTTCGGTGGTGGGTCAGTGATGGTCTGGGGAGGCATTTCCATGGAGGGACGAACAGACTTCTACAGGCTAGAGAACAACAGTCTGACTGCCATTAGGTATCGGGATGAAATCCTTGCACCCATGGTCAGACCCTACGCTGGTGCAGTAGGTCCTGGGTTCCTTCTGGTCCACGACAATGCCCGGCCTCATGTGGCAAGAGTATGCAGACTGTATCTGGAGGATGAAGGAATTGACACAATTGAATGGCCCTCACGATCACCTGATCTAAACCCGATAGAACACCTCTGGGACATAATGTTTCGGTCCATCAGACGCCGCCAGGTTGCTTCTCAGACTTTACAGGAGCTCACTGATGCTCTTAGACAGATCACATCCCACAAGACACCATCCGTCGTCTCATTAGGAGCATGCCGCGATGTTGTCAAGCATGCATACAAGCACGTGGGGGCCACACAAGATATTGAAAAGAATTTTGAGTTGCAGAAATTGAATTTAGGCAAAATGGACGAGCCTGCCGCATCATTTTTTCACTTTGATTTTTGGAGGGTCTATATACTGAGCCCTCTGTAGGCTGAAAACTTTTATTTCCATCAAAAGATGTGACATCATTTTGTTCCTGAGACATTAAACTGTCCATATCAGTATCGATATCCAACATTTTTTTTTTCACCATTGAAATCTGATGTGTTTCCAATGTTCCTTTAATTTTTTTGAGCACACTTCTAAAGACTGCCAATGTTACACCCTCAGATTTAGCGCACTTTTAACACATTTTCTCTTACATATTTGTCATTTCTAGATGCTTTTTGCTGACATTTTTACTTGGGATGTTGCGATCAGGGATTTATGCTGGTGATTCCAATACCCATGACCCATGAGTGTGATCCGCCGATACCAATACCAATCATGTGTATTAACTGTACATTTTTTTATTTATTTATGGTGAGTGCAATTCAACAATATCAATATACAATTTAAACTAATTTTCTTTTTTTTTCCTCGGTGTGTACCTTGTCCTCCAGTGATAAGGACACCTGATAATGATATTTAAGATACAAAGTTTATGTGCTGGAATGAAGGTGATTATTATTATCTTAGTGGAGTGACTGCCCACTGTGTATGGAGACACAGTTAACAGCAAGCTGCTTTACTAAAAGCAAATACAATGTCTGCCTGTTGTAATCGGCAATAAAAGACATTAATCTGCAATGGCGATCACATACTTCTTCACGAAAATCGGTTAATACTGATCAGTAACGATCGATTGGCACATCTCAAATTTTTACACTGGTCTTTGACTTTGGTCCTAGAGTTTACTTTTGAGTTCATGTGAACCGAACTGCCCGCAGAGTTTATAGGCAATCCATCTCTCAAGCGGTCTCAGTCAACTTATTCACATGATTGCGTTCACATTTGACCAAATGAAGGTATTGGTGAACAGGGGCACCGAAAAGGGGGGGGTAAAGGAGACGGATTCTAGGGGCCCATGATGGAGGGGGGCCCAGAGAGGCCCCTAATGATGATTAAATTATAATACAGAAAAAATAATGACACTGTGTTGGGGGCCCAGTAAAGATTATTTTCATGGGGCCCAAAATCCCTAGCGGCGCCCCTGTTGGTGAAGAGCAAACACTTTAAACCCAACATGAGAAGTGTAAACACCCTTAAAAAGTTGAAAAGTTTTGGAAAACGGGAGTTTATTTTTAATAGTCTGAACATACATGTACATCTCATCTGTTTTCACAAAGTTCAGTCTGGGCATGAGCAAGAATGTCACAACCAAAACAACAATCACCAACATCAGCACACTTTAACTTTTGTTTTTATAACAATCATCATATTTATTAATGCCAATGTGTCTAACAAAATGGTAGCACTTCCTTAAATACCAGTAGGACACAGATCTTAGACTGTTTTGGTTTTACGGTCCCATTTTTGGAGGGATTCTGGGGGGTTCCATTTGTTCTTAGTTTCAATGTTAAATCCGTTTATTTTGTTTGTGGAAAGTGTTGCAGGCCAATAAAAAACAAAACTGCAGGCTGCACCTTGGACACCACAGGTTTGGAGAGAGTGTGTAAACTGTACGTTCACATCCCCTGGGGAATCCGACTGAGGAATGTAAACGTACTGATTGCTTCTTCTCGAGCAAGTACTCTGCCCTTTTGGTATCTCTTTTGCCAGTGGATTAAAATCTGACCTAATCTGATGAGAACCCATCCAGGTTTGTTACTTTTACAGTAGGTACTTTAATGACCCCTTCAATTGGAGATGCTAAAAGACACAGTGGTAAAGTTGTCTTTCCGCTGTCACATCTTTTTGATGAATCCATGTCGTCAGTCATCACATTATCTCTGATTATATCCTCTTCTAGTCTGTTGAAGCCCAACAATTCATAAAAATCACTGTCACTGTCAGATTCAGCAACTAGAGAGTTTGCATTGATAGCCCATCCCTCTGCTTGGACAGATGACAATTAAATACTCTTTGCAATCTTGTCTGAAGCTGAATTTATGAAGATACATTTTAATTACTTGAAATAATTCTGGTCCTGCTCCTGTTGTGTTGTAGTTCCTTAGTTTGACTTATTAGTTCGACCTACTTTTTTCCAAGCACGTGCTGCTCAGTGTTGGAGTTCACGTTGGTCTCCCATCTCTCCTGAAAATCTTATTGTTTCCTGTTTCCAGTTCTGCAAGGAAGTGATTTTGTCACCACTGTATCTGGCAGCTCATTACTGACCCAACGTCTATGTTCAGTAAACTAAGGATGGGATTTATGGCTCTTTGAAGTGAGCCAAATCCTGAGTAGCCGTTTCATTCAAAGAGCCGTTCAAAAGACTGGCTCATTTTATATATATATATATATATATATATATATATATATATATATATATATATACATACATACATGTATATACTGTATATGTATGTGTGTATGTTTATATGTGTATGTTTATATGTATGTATATATGCATATGTATGTATAAATGTGTATGTATGTATGTATATATGTGTGTATACATGTATGTATGCATATATATATATATATATATGCATATATGTATATGTATATATATATGCATATGTATATACATGCATATGTATATATGTGTATACATGCATATGTATATTTGTGTATATATTTGCATATGTATATTTGTGTATATATGCACATGTATATTTGTGTATATATGCATATGTATATATACATACATATATGTGTATATACATACAAATATACATGTATATATGCATAATATTTATATATATATATATACATGTGTGTATATAAAAGGGACAATCGGTAGAAAATGGATGGATGGATGGATGTATATATATATATATATATATATATATATATATATATATATATAATTATCATAATTTCTTAAATAAATATAGTATTTTTAATGTTATTACTTATGGAGTATATTGTGAATAAATAACAGGATGTGAACAGAAGTTCACATCCTGTGTAAAGAAGTAAAGGAAAAGGGGTAGGATTAAATTAGCTCTGCTTCTTCCTACTCCTTTTCGAACATGTTGAATAGAGGAATTGGAAATTGTGATGTATAATTTTGTATGCATGTATAAATATGTATGTGTATATATATATATATATATATATATATATATATATATATATATATATATATATATATATATATATACATTACAATTTTTGAGGGGTGGTAAATCAGGACACAATCACAGATAAGATCTGGATCAGAATCCTTTAAATTTGCACCAAATGTACTCTATTGGTGGGAATTATTTTGACATATACTAATATAAGTTAGAACTATATGCAACAGCGGGGGGTGCATGTGCCAGTATGCCCCACAACAAGAGGATAGAGTTTAAGACCGACTACAATGGCAGACTTGTGCTAAGATCTTGGGGTAAAACTTCGGGTAAAACTTTACCATATATGAAGATATCCGCTGATGTCTCCAATTGGGAAAACTTCCCAAATTGGGCAAATGATTACCAATAAGTAAGAAAAGTTGGTTTTGCATATTAGGGCCCCTTTCAAGTCCTGTCAGTTTGACAGAATAAATCTGTCAAAAACTTGAGATAGTGTTCTACATTTAGGCAAATTAATAAATAAAAAAATATTGGCATAGAAAAATATAACATAACAATTTCCTATTGAGTAATGGCTTAGCTTTTCATCTAAAATGCCCAAAATAAGTAGATTTTGGGCTACAATGGGAATGAATGTAAAATGTAACAGATTAACTTTTGTACACAATTTCTTGTTGACTCTGGCTCAGTAGAGAGTGAGTTACACTGTAAATGATTAACAGGAAACTAGAGATAATCCAGTCACTTTTAATGTTGGAATGTTTTCCAGTTTCTGTTTGAGCTACTGTAAATGAATATCAGCAGCAAGAACCAATGTCAGAGCTTAGATGCTCAGTAATAGCTCAGCCAGCAATTTGATTAAGGTGTAACACAAGGCCTGTGGTAAAAATAGCACTCCCTGAAAGAGGTTAAAAATAGTTTTGTGTTGCACAAAGTAGCCACAACAAGACTCTCAACTAATCCCATGTCTCTGATGTCTGATCAGACCGTACGTTGCCAGGCAGCAATATGAGGGATAAGGAAGATAGATGAACAGGAATAGATTTAGCCCTTGGAGGGAGCACAAGCAATCTATGAACAATATGTATGAAATTATACTTCAGTCCAGACAGATTAGAATGCGTACATTGATTCAAATAAATACATCGCTGGACTAGAATGAAGGATTGAAAGACTCATTGATGTCGGTCTCTTTTGCAGCAGTGACGCCGCTGCCATGGCATCAGGACCTTCAGATGTGATGGCCAACCAGGAGCCTGCTGAGGTTGCAGATGAGTGCTCAGGTACTGCTCGTAGTCTTGTTTCGTTATTTGTTATCTCCAAAACAATATGATGTCACCTGGTGACATGTGGTGGAGCACCATCCCCTTTTGGGTAAAAGATCAAATGATAATACACATTTCATTCTGCAAGTCACACGTGAAGAACAGCAGTGTTGATAGAGGACACACACAGCAGAGATGAGCAGGTATCTGTAGATGTTTAGATCTGTTGCTGCTGCTACTGCAGGCAGGAAATGAAGGAACAGAGAACACTATTATTATCTTACACACAAACATGACATTGGCACTCGGATAGATAACACACACTGCTAACAAGGAAAGCACTGTGTTGTGTTGTGAGTGTGTTGTGTGCTTCTCACAACTTCCATTGCCGTCTAATAGTTTGAATTTTAATTTTAATTGGATGTACAGTATTGGAGTCTTCAAATAGAGCAAAGTATTTGGCCAGCAGCTCGTTTTTTTGTATTGTATACAGCATATTGTCAAATTGTAATTATTAGTTATTACAATGGGATGCAATTATTGTAGATTTTGACTGTATGGTTTTTTTGATTGAGACTTTTATTAGTAGGTTGCACAGTGAAGTACATATTCCGTACAATTGACCACTAAATGGTAACACCCGAATAAGTTTTTCAACTTGTTTAAGTCGGGGTCCACTTAAATTGATTCATGATACAGATATATACTATCATATATACTATCATCATAATGCAGTCATCACACAAGATAATCATCAGCGTGTATACATTGAATTATTTACATTATTTACAATTCGGGGTGTGGGGGGGGGGATTGGTTTGGTTGTTATCATCAGTCATCAACAATTGAGAACAGAGAAATGGATATTGAAACAGTGTAGGTCTGACTTGGTAGGATATGTACAGCAAGTAGTGGACTTAGAGCGAGAGAGAGAGATCAGAAGGCATAAGAAAAGTATCTACATTTGATTGTTTACATTTGATTATTAACAATCCGGGGAGGGTGTTAGTTTAGTTAGGTTATAGTCCGAGTCACAATCACGGTTTCATGATATCACAAATATTATGCTTTGATTCATTCCACAACAACATTCCCTACAGATGTGTATGTTTTTATTTTTTACTGTCAGAAATAACATTATAATACCAGTACAAAATAAATATAAACACTGTATTTTAATAATACATGAATTAATTAATATAGTATTATTATTATAAGACTAAGATTAACATTATACATACATTTATTAATAATTGTATTATTAATATAAGACTAAGATTAATTTTATTGATCCCCCAGGGTAAAAATGTTACTCATATAGTGTAATAAACTCAAGTGTTTTGTCACTTATAACTTTAAATTAAATTCTTTACCAACACAATACTTCGTGAAGTAACTTGCTACTAACATAATTTAAGTCAATTATTATGTCTTAACTTTACTTTGGTGTGAAAACCTGTACCATAATGGACATATTCCACCAATGACTGCCTGCTCATTTTTGAAGTACCCGAAATGTTGCCAAGATGCCGATTTCAGCTTTTTTAAAGTAGAAACCGTTTACTGCTTTGTCATACTGCCATGTTTAACCTGATTTGGCATACTAGTGTATCCCTCAATAGGAGTGTATAATCGTCTGCATCACTGGTGTAACTTTGTTTTTGTTCCGTGCAGGTTGGGCCAAAAATAACGTAGCAGCATAATGTCCCAGTGAGAAAGACCAAAAGCATATAGAACTGCTGTACACTGTGTTGGTTTTAACATCTTAAATGCACAAAATGAATCAAAGTGGCCCCTTCCATCTTCAACCTTTTAAGTGGGCCATGTTGGAAAAAGTTAGTTGTATACACCACTGAAATAGAGCATATGCAGCCTGTTTTAAATATATGTTATTTAGATTTTATAGTAATGGAAAATGTGAAATTGATATTCATCCATTTTTGTACATGACCACATTATTGTTGATCATATTGTTGAGGTAGCTCTGCTGTACAGATTTACTTTACACAATATATAGCGTGTATGTATATATATATATATATATATATATATATATATATATATATATATATATATATATATATATATATATATATATATACATAGATGTATATAACTTATATATCTTTGTGTTTGTGTGTCTGTGTGTGTATACACACACACACACACACACATATATATATATATATATATATATATATATATATATATAACTTATATATCTTTGTGTTTGTGTGTCTGTGTGTGTATACACACACACACACACACACATATATATATATATATATATATATATATATATATATATATATATATATATATATATATATATATATATATATATATATGTGTGTGTGTGTGTGTGTGTATACACACACAGACACACAAACACAAAGATATATAAGTTATATACATCTATGTATATATATATATATATATATATATATATATATATATATATATATATATATATATATATATATATATATGTGTGGGAAAAAAAATCACAAGACTATTTCATCTCTACAGGCCTGTTTCATGAGGGGGTTACCCTCAATCATCAGGAGATTTTAATGGGAGCATTCACATACCATGGTTTATATAGGGCACAGAGTGGGTGGGTACAGGCTGACGTAGGGGCGTGGTGATTGGCTCATGTGTTACCTAGGAGGTGTTTCCGTCTGTGGCGGCATGCTGTTACAATTTCGCTGCGCTTGTTGAGGGATGACAGGTCTGGACGGTAAATAATAAACAGTTTCTCTTTCAAGCATAGGTTGCATCTTTTATTACCACTATTGTAAGGTGTGCTGGATGCAAGAATTTGCCATGTTATTGAATATTCAACATTATTGTCTTTGCGGTCCCAAATGTGTTTGCTGAGTTCTGTGGTATTCCGCAGGTTTTGGTTCCTGAAAGAAGCCTTGTGATTGTTCCATCTGGTTTTGAATTCTCCCTCGGTTAATCCTACCTATGTGTCGGATGTGTTAATGTCCTTGCGTATTACCTTAGATTGGTAGACAACTGATGTTTGTTATCACCCCCCGTTGAGAGGGCAATCAGGTTTCTTTCGACAGTTACAGCCTTTGTTGGTTTTGGAGTCGCTCTGTCCGGGGGCCGACGGCTCATTTGCAATTGTTTTGTTGTGGTTTGAGATGATTTGTCGTATATTGTTCATACAGCTGTAGCTCAATTTAATGTTGTTCTTGTTGAATACTTTTCTTAGCGTGTTGTCTTTGGGAAAGTGTTTGTCAATCAGATTGAGGAATTTGTGTCCAATGTTAGTTGAGACGTTTTTGCTGTATGGGGGGTTGTACCAGATGATGTCGTTTCGTTTTCTGTTCTTTTTTGGCTGGTTTCCTGGCGTGGGTTCATAGGTGAGGGTGAAATTGTATCCGCTTTCATCAAGGGCTTTTTGGTACGGGGGGGTTGCTTGGTCAAATTCAGCTTTGCTAGATGACAGCATCGATAGCCTTTTATTAATTCCGGTAGGTATTCTTTTCGTGGTGGTGGGTGGGTGGTTGCTGTCATGGTGCACGTATTGGAGTGTTGTGTTGGGTTTCGTGAATGGTTGGTAGCTGTTATTTCTCAGGTTGAAAGTGACGTCAAGGAAGTTGACGGTTTGCTTGTTGGCTTCAATCGTGATCCGTAGGCCGTTCTCTTTGAAAATTTGGCATATGCGCTTCTTGGTATTCTCGCTATTAACCGAGGGAGAATTCAAAACCAGATGGAACAATCACAAGGCTTCTTTCAGGAACCAAAACCTGCGGAATACCACAGAACTCAGCAAACACATTTGGGACCTCAAAGACAATAATGTTGAATATTCAATAACATGGCAAATTCTTGCATCTAGCACACCTTACAATAGTGGTAATAAAAGATGCAACCTATGCTTGAAAGAGAAACTGTTTATTATTTACCGTCCAGACCTGTCATCCCTCAACAAGCGCAGCGAAATTGTAACAGCATGCCGCCACAGACGGAAACACCTCCTAGGTAACACATGAGCCAATCACCACGCCCCTACGCCAGCCTGTACCCACCCACTCTGTGCCCTATATAAACCATGGTATGTGAATGCTCCCATTAAAATCTCCTGATGATTGAGGGTACCCCCCCTCATGAAACAGGCCTGTAGAGATGAAATAGTCTTGTGATTTTTTTCCCACACATACATATATTGCGCTCTACTACGGTATCGAGCACTGTTTTTTGGATAACCTTATTAAGACATATATATATATATATATATATATATATATACACATATATATATGTATTTATATATATCCAAACATTTAATAAATAAAGTCATATCAAATACAAATAAGGCAACAAGAGAAGTATCTCTCACTTCCCTTTTGTAAAGTAAATCTGTACAGCACAGCTACATCAACAATATGACCCCTTGTGTAGAGTTTAGCTTAAATGTTCAGTCTACCTGGAATTAAAAAAAAAAAGTACCTGATGGTGTTTCCTTTTGACTTTTTACATTTGTATTGCATTGAGATGGCATGCAGTTTTGGATGCCTCTGAACACTGTTTTGTAGTTTTTTTTAACAATGGGCTATTTGTGATGTCTCAGCTTGACGGACGTACTTACAGTATGTAGGCATAAATAACAACATCGAGAGATTTACTTGAGTATTTTGTTTTGTTCTCTTTCTACCAGGATAGTGACTTGATATTCAGTACTTCTTATAAATAATGACCATGGTATTTTTTTAAATACACTTTGCTTTTGGGAGGCAACTACAGCATACTTGCCAACCCTCCCGAATTTTTCGGGAGACTCCCGAATTTTAGTGCCTCTCCCGAAAATCTCCCGGGACAACCATTCTCCCGAATTTCTCCCGATTTCCAGCCGGACCTGAGTGAGGACAGCCTGTCGTCACAGCCGCTTTTCCTCCATATAAACAGCGTGCCGGCCCAGTCACGTTATAACATCTACGGCTTTTGGAGCTCAGTGCGCAACTGCACACACAACAAGAAGGAGACTATTATATATGTCTACGTTATTCATATTTTTCTATAACCCATAAAGTAGGCAGGCACGGAGCTATTGCTCAGCGTGTGTTTATACCAGCCGGCACGTTAATACACTGACACACAACATCCGGATTTCCATCATGCATTGCTTCAAAACTACGGCAAGTAGTAATGTCCAAAAACATAACAGAGGCGAAGCAGAAGTACGAAAAAGAGACAGTCATGGCGACGACGAGTAAGAAGAAGAAGTACGCTTGCAAGTTCCAAAATGATTGGAAACAAGAATGTCAGTTCATCCAGGACAGCTCGAAGGGGTAAGGGGTATGCTAGGGAGAGATGGAAGATTCCAGACTCTGGTGCATTTGATTAAGGCACTTTTGTGCGTGCCACACAGCAATGCATCATCAGAGAGGGTGTTCAGCATGGTTAGAAAGATAGTGACAGAGAATAGAACGAGGATGGACAATTCAACCCTAAACTCACTCCTTTCCTGCAAATTACATTTCACAGGTGCTACCCATACCTATGCTCCTTCAAAGGCTGTGTTACTGGCTGCAAAGCATTGCACTTTCAAATACAACAATGAGTAGAGGAGTGTTATGTGTGTGTGTACATGTGTAAATAAATGAACACTGAAATTCAAGTATTTCTTTTAATTATATATATATATACACAGTATATATATATATATATATATATATATATATATATATATATATATATATATATATATATATATATATATATATATATATATATATATAAGAAATACTTGAATTTCAGTGAATTCTAGCTACCGGTATAAATATACTCCTCCCCCTTAACCCTTCCCCCCAGCCCGACCCGACCCACCCACCCCGACCGACCGCCCCCCCCAGATCCCCCCTCGCGCCCCCCCAATCTCCCGAATTCGAAGGTCTCAATGTTGGCAAGTATGAACTACAGTCAATTTGGCAGCAGAACCTTGTTGACTTCTTGAGGCGGATAATTGCTCGTACATATGATAGCTGCAAATATGTAAATATGATTTTTTTAAAAAAAGGATTTAAAAAAAATCCCAAATCCTGCTGTTCTGTGTTTTTCTAGACGTGCATGTAGTCTCACAAGTGTGTTAAGGCAGACCAAGCACCAGCGCACTGTCCCCTCTGCTGACTGAAAGCACTTTGTTGTTTAAAGAGTTATACAAGAGTTTCCACTGCAGTACTAATGGAGCTGCAGTCACTCAGGAAAATCTTTACAAGTGCGTGTGTTTATTTGTGTGGTTTTGCCTCAGGTGTCTACCTGGGCTTTTAGAGCCAACTGGTGTACTGTGTGAACTACCCCTCATATGTTGGCGGTGTGTAAAGATGCTGACTGTGTAATTGTCTCATTAAAGAGCCGCTGTAGTGTTTGTTTGAATGAGTCAGGACAGCAGGGAGTGTCCAAAGTGTGGCACAGGGGGTATTTTGCAGCCCGCAGCTTGTATTCAGCATTTTCGAAAAATACCAATTAAATAAGAATACAACAGCCAAAATTTAAAAAAGCATAATGTAAAGAGAACACGTCAAAATGTTTATCCTTGAGGGAAAAACTCAAATGATTTAAATGGAAGTCAATAGTAGCTTTTGCTTTTGTTTACTTATTGTGCATTAACCACTTTATTTTGTCAAATAAAATGTATGTAGTATTCAATACCACAAATTCAATACATCATCTGATTTATACCAGTACTAGCAAATTATAAACTTTTTTTATTGTGTTTGTTAATTTAGTTACTCGCTATAAAACTTTTCATTTCTATTATCTATTCTCAAAGTATCGGACATCCCTAGTACAAATATCATATGAAAACAGAATCGAAATAAAAAAATATGCACAAATGGGGGGAAAAGCATGTCAACAAATTGACTTGGGTTAAAAAAATAAATTATTCTCCTTTATGTCTCTGGTCAAAATCATAAGTAAATATAAATGTGAGGGCCGTCAACTTAAACAATTTCTATTTTAAATTACTTATTAGTATTATGTCTACTGAATTTGGGTTGGTTTTGACCTGTTTGAAAAAGTAGATATAGAAATCGACCAAAAATCCTTGGATTTTTCAATATGCAGCTTTTAATAAAAAAAGATTGGACACTTTTGCATTAGATGAACACCAAGAGATCACAAATCTGTGAGCATATTTGAATAATATTTGTCTTATTTGTGCCTACAGGAAAGAAGAAGTCTAAGTTCCAGACATTTAAAAACTTCTTTGCCAGGAAGAAGAAAAAGGAGGTGTCTTTATCAGCGGATCAGTCATCGCTTAAAGGCAGCCAGTCGAGCGACGATATCAGTAAAACATCAGAAAACAAAGCACTCAGTCGCTCAGAGAAGGAGAAAGGTTCTGGGTAAGATTCCTCTCATGCAGAAAGGTTAAACATGTCAATCCAATTCTAGTTAAAGCTAAAGTACCAATGATTGTCCGGGAATCATTTTTGGTGATTTAATCCCCAATTCCAACCCTTGATGCTGAGTGTCAAGCAGGGAGTACAGTTACATGTTTGATTCATACGTTTACCATTTAAATTGTATCCTTAATTTCCCTCAGATTATCAATAGGTTTGATTGTCTAGGTCTAGAAGGGGTATGAATTAATTACCAACACATGATTTCTTACACGTTTTCTAGAACTCACAGATTGCTCGCTGTCATACAACACTATCAACTGCAGCATGTTTCTCCTTTACATGCCATACTGTATTTATCTTTCATAAGCTCAAACATATAAAAGGTAAATAATGGTGAAAATAAATCTCCACCCATTTGCGGCAAATCCTTGCAGTGAACTACAATAAGAGTTTGTTTCCCTTTGTGAAATCTTCATTGTTGCTGGGAAACGTAATATGTACAACTGAGAACAAATCCCGTCCCACAAGAAATGCTCTGTGGGACATCACAGGAAATTACGTAGCTCAGTCTAATGACTGAGCTACGTAATTTCCTGTGATGTCACACAAGCAGCAAAAATAATGGACTGGAAAAAACGCCTCAAGGCATGGCTATTCACCTTTAGTGATCACAGAGACAGGTTGTTTTTGTGTTACTGTATGTATTTGTTTTTCTGAAAAATCCCACTTAATATACTTTGGGTAACAATGGCATGGCATAGTGAGTAGAGCAACCGTGCCAGAAACCTGAGGGTTGCAGGTTTTCTCCCCGCCTCTTACCATCCAAAATCGCTGCTGTTGTGTCCTTGGGCAGGACACTTCACCCTTGCCCCCAGTGCCGCTCACACCGGTGAATGAATGATGTGGTCGGAGGGGCTGTAGGCGCAAATTGGCAGCCACGCTTCCGTCAGTCTACCCCAGGGCAGCTGTGGCTACGAAAGTAGCTTACCACCACCAGGTGTGAATGAATGATGGGTTCTCACTTCTCTGTGAAGCGCTTTGAGTGTCTAGAAAAGTGCTCTAATCCATTATTATTATTATTATTTATTGTATTTTTTTAGAGGGGTAACAGTCAATATTTATTTATCAATTTTTTTGTTATAAAATAAAAGTGAGCTTTTGTTAAACCAAATATTGTGTTTTTTTCCATATACAACAACCTATCTGGATTCGATAAGAGAATCGATAAGGAATCGGTTCGATAAGAGGATTCGATAATGGGCTCGAACTCGATAATTTCTTATCAAACATCATCCCTAGCTATAACCAGCGTTGAACGGAACCTCCGCACAATCGGTTTTTCATTTTCACCTGTAAACGACAACATTAGAGTCCCACTGGAGTTAATGGATGACACAGTTGGTTCTGAAAGGTTACATAACCCAGGTTAAGAATCTGGATGAAGCATTTGCAAAGCCTAATAATACACAAATAACGCTCAGTCAAAAGCAGCTCAAGCCAAAGTGGGAGGAGAAAGTGCCACACCGCAAGTATACCCGAAAACTAAAGAAGCAGCTTTTGACCTACAATTGAGTCACTGATGGTCTGAAACCAGAGGAGGACATTTTTATAATAGTTGCACAAGAGCAAAGCTTTAGCTTTTATCACCACAACATCCTCAAAGATGGTACAGACCCATTCTGTAGTAGAAGACCATAGACCTCCTAGTCATTGGCTGCAGAAAAGCCAAAGTTACCTTATTTGACCTTGATGAACAAAAAAAATGCCTATCTACTCATAGATATGACAATACCGTCTGATAGACACCTCCTCAAAATGCACAGAGAAGCATAAAGTGAAAATATAAAGATGTTGAAATTGGGTTGGAGAGACTATGGCATATGAAGACATCCATCATGCCAGCAATCAGTGGTGTCCTGAGTGTGATTAAAGAAATACCAAATCCACAGACAAGACCAAGACCTCCAGAAGGTCCTTCTCTGCCTTGTTTTCAATCAATACTTCGGCCTACTGCACTACTGTATTTTAATGTGGGTCATTATGGTGGTACTTGGTGAAAAACATTTGAGAACCACCGATAGAGACTTTATTTTAGAGGCTTATTAGACCTTGTTTATCTGTTCAAGCTGCACAAGTTTACATGCATGCAATGATTTTATCCCATATGTCTTATTGTGCCATGGTCTGGGGACAGGCCACCAAATTTGTAGTGAAGCCTCTGTTGTCATCATATAAACAAACACTAAAGATATTTGACCAAAAACCAATGAATATTACCCAAAAATATAACATGATGAGTTTTGATAATTTTATAAATTTCTCATTTTTAAAAGCTATTTTTAAGTGTCTTAATGGATTAGCCCCTGATGTGACGTGTAAATAAATACAAAGATACAGTAGTGAAGGTGTGCAGACTCTGTGGGAGCTGCAGAGTGAAAAGGTGCCGGACTGCTCTGGGTCAGTCTGCGGTCTCAGTGAAGGCCTCACATCTGTGGAACTCTTTGCCACTGGAGTTAAAGTCACAGTCGAACATTAATTCTCCACAAAACTGAAAAAGTGGCTTAAGGACAATCGGAAGTGTGAGCACTAGAACTGGATGTAGTATGGACAAATGGGACCAAATATTATTAATGTATTTTTTATTTTGTACTTGTCTTAATCTTTTTGTATGTGTTTTACACTTTTCTCAACTTTTCTTTAAAAACCTAACCAGGGACAAGGGTTGCAAATTAGCCTATGGCTATAAGTCCTATGTACTTTGACATCGGTTACCAATGTTTCATTGTACTGTCCCTGTCAAATAAATAAATGAAATAAAAGATACATTTTATATGATAAAAAGTAGCTATTTTACAGATGCTCTGATGTCATAGTGCCAGAGTTGAGTGTGATTCTCTCATAACGTGATGCAATTTGTATGGTTTTTTTTGTTTTATTTTGTTTTAAGCACTTAACCTCATGAGGAATGATGTAGGTAATGAGTTATTTTGGGAGGTATGATGGGTGGGACTTGTGGGTGTGTCTCTGTGCAGCACGCAGCTGGAGCCGATCCTCGACCACTGACCTATTACTAGAGAGTAGGCATAAGCAGAAGATTTTTTTGTGAAAATAAACTTACCATAGTGCCCCACCCGGATCAAATATCATTTTACAAGCCCACGAAATATGCAGAATTGGGCCCCTTTAAGGGAATTAGTCAAAGTAGTGTTGCACTTGAAGGCTTAATCTTGTTGCATACATACAAATGTAAGGGTTAGGGGCCACTTTGGTATATTTTGCACATTCAAAATGCAAACAACCATGTAGGATGGAGGTCAACATATGCGAAGCAATCTCAACATAACATATTTGTGTTGTAGGTGACAAAGCATATTAGTGCAATATCTAATAAGACTTCTCATTAATATTGAACTCATTTCATTTTCACAATGGACTCTCCTGCCTTAGGTAAACAAATTGTGTGACAGTGGAGATCTAAGTATCCATCTGCTGATCCTCCTGTCTTGTAGCTTCCTGTTTTTGTTCAAAGTAGTAGAGCATTTCTTCCTGTGAACGATCCTGATTTCCTTTCTTTTAAGAAGTGCCACTGCCACTTCCTGCTGTTGCTTCATCTTCGTTTTCACAGGAACCCACTTTTGAACAAATACTAAAAATATCGGGAAAGGGAAGAGAAAAGCCTTACAAGATAACACAGCGGGTTGTCTGTTCTGGTGAGATGGTGACTCTGCTTTTGTTTCTTCTGCATCTTTCTGCTTTTCAAAGGTCAAAGATCAGTCTGGGCAGCAAAGCGTTGTCGCATGACTCCGTCTTTGTCTCAGATTCGTCGGACGCAAACGAGGCTCTGGGGGCATCTCAGGACAGCATTCATGGAAAAGTCAAATCTCTTCAGGTACATTTACTATACTGTATATTATTGCAGTGGGGAAGGGATTCATATGGCCCCATCCTTGGGTGAATCTTGTGTGAGAGGAACGTGGGGAGGGGGGGTTAATCATTTTGCAATGCAGTCTGCTGAAAATGACGGGAAGTGCCACTCCACATAGCAACTGATGCTGTGGTCAGAGTTGGAATTGCCAGATAGCACATTTTAAGATAGTCAACACTTTACGGCCGTCTGGCGGCTAAAGTGGATAATGCATCCCCACAATTCGTCACGTTTCGTGTGTTAGGTAAACCGCGATGAATGAGGCCATATAAATCCCCTTCCTACTGTATATACTGTGGCGGTTTTGGATATGGGCAATTACCCAGGTCTGAGAAAGATGAAGAAACTTGAGGGTTACAGGTTCGCTCCCCGCCTCCTGCCATCCAAATCACTGCCATTGTGTCCTTGGGCAGGACACTTCACCCTTGCCTCCAGTGCTGTTCACACTGGTGAATGAATGATGGGTGGTGGTCGGAGGGGCCGTAGGCGCAAACTGGCAGCCACGCTTTGTCAGTCTACCCCAGGGCAGCTGTGGCTACAAATGTAGCTTACCACCACCAGGTGTGAATGGGGAGTGAATGAATGATGGGTTCTCACTTCTCTGTGAAGCATTTTGAGTGTCTAGAAAAGCGCTATATAAATATAATTTAGTATTATTATTAAATAAAATGTGTTTTTGTTTCTTGTCAATCAGTGGTGATATATCTGCCGTCCTCTCCTGACAATCATCTTCCACCTAACGTTGGTTACACTATTTATTAGTTGGTAAAAAGTTGTTTGTGCCTTTAAGCAGATGTGGGTAGAGTAGCCCAAATTGTACTGGAACAGACTGGAACTTTACTGTAATGGCTGTTATGGTTACAGAGGGGAGATGACGGCTCAGACACCAGGGGGATAATGTTCAAAGATTTATTATATATATAGACCATATTATATATAATAATAAAACAATAATTATACAAACCAAGGAAATATAGTGTGAACTAGATCCAAACGTGTATGTGGTGTAAGGCTATGTGTGTAGTTAGCTGAAGTGTGTGTTACCAAGTGTTGAACGAGAGATGAGGAAGTCCAGGGGAAGAGAGAGATCCGTGTCCAAGCGGGAGGTCGAGATCCAAGAGGCAGTCCGGGAAGCAGGGGGAGAAACGAGGTATGTCAAGACGCACAGCTCGACACGTGGAACAAAGGCAAACTGCAGGAAGGACGACAAGGGAAAACGTGAGACCATATAAACACGACGGAGGAAAACACAGAGAGCGAAGGAAGGTTTGCATAGAGCAGGGCGTGGCTTACTGTACGCGAACAGACGGTTATACTCCGGCGCGGCATGGCAGGTTGTGCGAGCTTATGAAGGCAGCTCGTTCATCCCAGGCAGGTGCGCCGATTACAGATATCCTGCAGCCGTGCGGAGGTGCAGCCGTGCGGAGGTGCACCCGCAGCGGAGAGGAAACGCCCGTGGGCGTGGCCCGCAGTGCTCTCACTGGAGCGCACGGACGGATGAGCGGCGTTGGCGGGAGTCTGAGCCGTAACAATGGCCCTTAAAAAGTACGACGTCATTTCGGTACAAACCCATCCACAAACAGACATACAGTATACAGGGTATACAGAACAGGAAGCCTTATGGGTCACCACAAGGGCAGTGCCCCGTAATAAAGGTAGGAAAAAGGTAATTAAGGGGGGGGCTCAATTTGAGACCAGCAAAAAACACACAAAGCACATATACATGTTTCAACACACAAAACTAAAGACTTGTAACTGGGCAGAGCCCCAAGCTGTTGCCACCAGGGACGCTGCTCCGTTGTTCGTCATACCAAAGGGGTCTTAAGCTACGAAGGCTTGGGATGTGGGGGGGGAGTACGTTTGTGTGTGTGTGTGTGTGTGGCGTTTATTTTCCGTAGATGTGTGTGTGTGTAAGCCTGCAAAGTGGCTCTGTTCCGCGACCTTGGTGCGCTCGCAAATGCGATAACACAGCCAGTTAGTCCAAATAAAGTCAACAAACAAGGAGTGTGTGTCAATGAAAGATGGGGAAGGAATTTGTAGCTTATTTTCTGCGCTGACTTCTGGGGGAGTCTCGTAGCGACGACCTTGCCAGGTCGCTCCATCCAGGGTAAAAAAATCCAGATTAGTTAGTTTGTTTGTTTATTGTTAGTTTATTATTTCTTCAGTCAGTGGTCAACAAAATAAACAAACAGTTTTACATTCATAGATTGACAATTTTACAGACCGAAAGGGTTTAGGCTGAAGTTGAGCACTTATTTTGCCTAACCCTATAATCAATCCCAAATACAAGATGAGCTTCATAGAAATTTTACATTTCCTTTTACACAACGTATTATAAATACACCTTGTACACAACATAAACAGAATGTTTGTGTTTGAGCGAGCAAAACAGATTCAAACTTTTCACTCCAATTGTCCATTTTTGTCCTCATTCATGATACTTTTCCCTGCAGAGCAGACAGCTTCTCCAAGATGTTATCCAGTTTACGATTTAACCCAAAATTACAAAAGTCTTAGTGTCCACATCTCTTCCCATTATTTATTTGTGACAGCTTAGGGGGACCTTGAACGGTTGCCAGCATCTTCCGAATTTGGCAGTACACCATGGCAACGCTTACTCCAATCAGCAGATGTCCTGTTATCATGATTCCGAATAGTTACATGTTTTCAACGTCCTCGACTGAAAGAATCACAAGGCACGCGGCTCTCCACTTCTCCTAGGAGTCTACCGTGTGTCTAGTAATAAACGTTCCGTCAGGACAATCAGGTTTCCCAAACCCAAGCTTGTTGTTGAGAAGATCTTGTCAATTTCGTTGAGAGGCTAGTTGATCAAGTCCATTGTCTAGATTTTGGAGAGCAGTGCAAAAAGAGGTTCCAAGAAAGTTAAGACAAAACAAAGAAGCAAGCAGAAGAGATAAGGGAGAGGGAAGGATAAGTGTCCACCTTTTGATGAGAGCCAAAGAGAAAGTAAAATATTATGACTAAAGTAAAAGTAAAAAGTTGTCATCCAAATAAGTAACTGATGAGTATTATTTGCTGCATTAATTGCCACACGGACGAAAGATGGAAATTAGCCACTGGCTACAATCTTGCATATTTACACTTGTGTGTTCAACAGATGCACTGTCCCTGCATGTGTGTGTGTGTGTGTGTGTGTGTGTGTGTGTGTGTGTGTGTGTGTGTGTGTGTGTGTGTGTGTGTGTGTGTGTGTGTGTGTGTGTGTGTGTGTGTGTGTGTGTGTGTGTGTGTGTGTGTGTGTGTGTGTGTGTGTGTGTGTGTGTGTGTGTGCATGCGAAAGTGCCATGTGACACTGCCCGCTGAAAGAATTCTCTCCAACAAGCCAAATGAGTACATCTTTGCAAGCAATAATCAAATAGGTCATTAATAAATATAATGATGATATAATTAAATGTAGCAGCCAGAATGAAAGTAAATGTTACAATGTAAAAGTAGTGTTTCTTCTTTACAAAAATACAAATATATATATAAATGTATATATATATATATGTAATAAATGTATATATAACTACAAATACAATTTATCCAAAAAGTTACTTAAGTAAATGTAACTGAGTGATGAATCAATAAATAACTCAAAGTTTATGTACAAACCCCGTTTCCATATGAGTTGGGAAATTGTGTTTGATGTAAATATAACTGGAATACAATGATTTGCAAATCCTTTTCAACCCATATTCAATTGAATGCACTACAAAGACAAGATATTTGATGTTCAAACTCATAAACTTTATTTTTTTTTTTGCAAATAATAATTAACTTAGAATTTCATGGCTGCAACACGTGCCAAAGTAGTTGGGAAATCAAATCAAATCAAATCAAATCAAAAGGCATGTTCACCACTGTGTTACATCACCTTTTCTTTTAACAATACTCAATAAACAATTGGGAACTGAGGAAACTAATTGTTGAAGCTTTGAAAGTGGATTTCTTTCCATTTCTTGTTTTATGTAGAGCTTCAGTCGTTCAACAGTCCGGGGTCTCGGCTGTCGTATTTTACGCTTCATAATGCGCCACACATTTTCGATGGGAGACAGGTCTGGACTGCAGGCGGGCCAGGAAAGTACCCGCACTCTTTTTTTTTACAAAGCCACGCTGTTGTAACACTTGCTGAATGTGGCTTGGCATTGTCTTGCTGAAATAAGCAGGGGCTTCCATGAAAAAGACGGCGCTCAGATGGCAGCATATGTTGTTCCAAAGCCTGTATGTACCTTTCAGAATTAATGGTGCCTTCACAGATGTGTAAGTTACCCATGCCTTGGGCACTAATGCACCCCCATACCATCACAGATGCTGGCTTTTGAACTTTGCGTCGATAACAGTCTGGATGGTTCGCTTCCCCTTTGGTCCGGATGACACGATGTCGAATATTTCCAAAAACAATTTGAAATGTGGACTCGTCAGACCACAGAACACTTTTCCACTTTGCATGAGTCCATCTTAGATGATCTCGGGCCCAGAGAAGCCGGTGGCGTTTCTGGATGTTGTTGATAAATGTCTTTCGCTTTGCATAGTAGAGCTTTAACTTGCACTTATAGATGTAGCGACGAACTGTATTTAGTGACAGTGGTTTTCTGAAGTGTTCCTGAGCCCATGTGGTGATATCCTTTAGAGATTGATGTCAGTTTTTTAATATGGTCATTCAATGTTGGTTTCCGGCCATGCCGCTTACGTGGAGTGATTTCTCCAGATTCTCAGAACCTTTTGATGATGTTATGGACCGTAGATGTTGAAATCCCTAAATTTCTTGCAATTGCACTTTGAGAATCGTTGTTCTTAAACTGTTTGACTATTTGCTCACGCAGTTGTGGACAAAGGGGTGTACCTCGCCCCATCCTTTCTTGTGAAAGACTGAGCATTTTTTGGGAAGCTGTTTTTATACCCAATCATGGCACCCACCTGTTCCCAATTAGCCTGCACACCTGTGGGATGTTCCAAATAAGTGTTTGATAAGCATTCCTCAACTTTATCAGTATTTATTGCCACCTTTCCCAACTTCTTTGTCACGTGTTGCTGGCATCAAATTCTAAAGTTAATGATTATTTGCACAAAAAAAAAATGTTTATCAGTTTGAACATCAAATATGTTGTCTTTGTAGCATATTCAACTGAATATGGGTTGAAAATGATTTGCAAATCATTGTATTCCGTTTATATTTACATCTAACACAATTTCCCAACTCATATGGAAACGGGGTTTGTATATAGCGGTATACCTCTTAAACACAGGTGTATTAAAGGGTTTCACAAACTCACAACAACACCCCCTATACTAAACCCTGTAAATCCCACCTCTGCCTATAAGTACTTTTGCAAATGGTGTTTATGTCAAGCCTGTTCTGGTAAAAGAATGTTTTAAATGTTTGTAAAAAGTTACAATTCCTCCCATCGTGATGCTAATTTCCATAGCCCATCTATATAATTGTTCATTATATGTTAGCATCAAGGTAGCGTTGTCAGTGCCAACTTTTTTCTGTTGCTGCATTTTTCTGTGTGGCTGATTCAGTGTCGCCATTGAATCTCGAACAGCCACTGCGTGTAAAACACTTGCACATACAGTATTACTTCAACCGTGATAGGCAAAGTTAACATGCTCTTGTTTCCTTTATTTATACTGACATAGTTGTAGCTCAGACAGCATTCATATCTCACTTGGGAGGTCTGTTATTGTTATTGATGACAATTCTAAGGGCCCACACTGCCACACACAGGCAGTGAATGAGGTATTGGGCCAACACATATTCTTTCAGGGGGCCAAGAATTCCTAGCAACTGTCCTGGTCAGAACTACTGTCAATGCAGGCATGGGTGAAAAAGCCAATAATGTATTTATCATTGTGAGATTAGCCTTAGTATATTGTCTTTCAGGTTGGTATTTCAACCTAAAAGCTTGCTCAGATCCATGAAGTAATACACACAAGTAGTCTGTTTGTGCTGCAGTAAGATGTTGATGTATTACGTGTGACATTTGTTGCAGACAGGCAGAACTAAAACTAGAGAAAAGTGTCCAAACAGGAAGAAATCGGTGCTAAATCGAGCCACAGTCGGCTCTATTTAGCACGCAGACAGCCTAAATGGGGGTCAATCTTTTGTTGCCACTCTCATTGTTGTTTACTGAAACGTGTTGTGACACATACTGTTGTTTACTTAAACTTGTTGTGACACATATTATTGTTTCACTCAACAATGATGTGTCACAACAAGCGGCGACAAAAGTTTGATCTCTAGTTAAACTCATCCTCTAAAACGTTCTTCTCTAATAAGTAGAAATAGTGATCACTGTAAAAAGGACAATAAAAATATCATGTGTATTTACAAAGAAAAAAGCCAATTTAGTTTTCAAATAATTCCACATAAAAAAGTATTCTATTTCTATTTTGTTATTCTGAATGACCCCAGGGAGATTTTTCACCTTTATTCTCACACTGAACAAATGCAGTGTGTATCCAGAGTACATCTGGTATCCCTTGAGACGAGTTGGATTTATTTATTGTTTTGTTGTAAGATTATGCACATTGCCATAAAACATTATGACATTTCTCGTTGTTTCCCATCCATCCCACTCCATGACAGAACAATGTTATTATTTTCTGTTTCTTCTTTTATTAGTCTTCTGTTGTATGAGAAATCACAATATCTTCCATAATACAAACACTTTGTTGATCCTTTGCAGGAAATATGACTGTTACAGCAGCCTTATTTACAGACAGTACAAAATGAATAAGAGTACAATTTAAGGGTATTGAAAAAGAAAAGAACATATACTGTTTATATATCAATACTATCGTGTCAAAATTGTGCAATAAAATGTAACTGTGCACTGTTTGTGCAATATTTAAGATGCAGTATACTCTTTGTAAACAGATATATAGAGATACACACATGCTCATATATAGTGTATACAGTAATTTACATACAACACTTAATTTGCAAACATTGGCACAAGACACTCTTAATCTTAGTCAGTATACTCAGTATACATATAGATCCCCTTTTTGATGGTAACTCATAAAATAATATGCTTTGATGGCGCCATCTTCAGGAGAATAAGTGGTGCAGCAGAGGGTGTTGTGTCACAGGTCAATTAACTCAACATTTTCCAGCAGAAAGATGTTTTGACAAGATATGTTGTGCAGCTGCACACTTTGTAAGTACTGTATATGCCTGTGATCGTTCATTGTTAATGTGTAAAACTGAATTTAAAATGTGTTTAACTCTGAGAGGCATATTATACAGTTTACAGTATCAACAATAGGCATTTTGGGGACTTTTTATGGATTTGTCCATAATTAGTTTTTTTCGTCATCGGTAATTGTGGCGATTTACTGTAAAACATAAATATATTTCTAAACAAATACTACATTGAAAATCTGTGTTTTGTTTGTTTGTATATTAAAGAGTCGAATGGCTGTTGTTAGTTGAACATTAACAAAATACTACATTAATCATTTTTTTAAATAGAATGTTATGATCAACGGTATTGAAAGCAGCGCTAAGATCAAGTAGCAGCAACATGGATGACGCATCAGCATCCATGGCTAGCAATAGATCATTAGTCATTTTTGCAAGAGCTGTCTCTGTAGAGTGATTTACCCTGAAACCAGACTGAAAGGATTCACAGAGATTATTAGACGATAAGTGTTCATTTTTTGAGGATTTTCGAGATAAAGGGAAGGTGGGACACCGACCGGTAGTTTACCATGAGGTCAGGATCGAGGTTAGGTCTTTTGAGCAAAGGATGAACAACCGCTTTTTTGAATGCCAGGGGAACAGTACCACAGGAAAGTGATACGTTCATAATATTTAACACTGATTGTCCTAATATTAGTTAGTGGGTCAAGTAAACATGTTATTAGTTTTATCACATTTATGAGTCGCAGGAGTTCCTCTAATGTTATTTCTTCAAAAAGAGAGAGATTATTTTGGAGGGCAATATCCGTCATACATATATTTGTATCGGCGTTAATAGAACCCAGTTGGAGCTGAAACGTGTTATTTTTGATCTCCTTTCTAATGCGTTCAATTTTCTTATTAAACAATTTCATAAAGTTATCAGCCGAGTGGGTGGAGCTACTGGGGGGGAGTCCCTTGATGGGTTAGCGATGCTGCTGTACTTAACAAATATTTAGGATCGTTTTTATTGAGGCGGTTGAAATTGGAGTAGTAACTAGTTTTAGCTAAGGTAAGCGCGTGTTTATAAGTTATTAAAGTATCACTCCATGCTTGATGGAAAACCTTGTGTTTAGTCACACGCCATTTGGATTCTAGCTTTCCACATGATAGTTTAATAGCTCTGGTTTCTTCTGTGAACCAGGGGGTACGACTTTTAGTGCCTTTTTTAGCTTTAGCGGTGCTATACTATCATTGGTGTTGCACATTATATCGTTAAAGTTGTTAGTGAGGTTATAATTTGGGAATGGTGCCATTACCGAAGGAAGTAGGCCAGCAAGAGTCGTAGTTGTGACAGCATTAATATCGCGGCTGCTAAAGCATTGGTTATTAGTCGCTCGTTGACAATAAATCAGAACTTCAAATTGTATAATGTAATGATCGGACATTACTTTACTGTACGGTAGTACAATAACTTTGGAGGTGGTGACACCCCGGACAAGGACTAGGTCTATAGTATTACCGTTGCGATGCGTGGGTTAATTTTTTATTTGTGTAAGACCACAGCTATCAATCATAGTCTGGAGCGCTGTTTGTAGCCATCAACAGCATTCATATGGATATTAAAATCCCACATTATAATTGTATTATCTGCGTGCGTCACTAGATCAGTGACAAACTGTGAAAATGTACTGATAAAGTCCGAATAGGGCCCGGCGGGGCGATAGTTACCAGCCAGATAAAGAGGTAGCGGTGTGACAGACCTCATAGTAATCACCTCAAATGATTTATATTTATTATTTAGATTAGGGCTAAGGTTAAGGTTTTAACTGGATATTAGTGCGACCCCTCAACCCATTTTAAGGGGACGGGCAATATATGCACTCGTATGAGATGCCTCGTTAAGTGGGAAAAATGTGCCTGGTTTTAGCCAAATTTCTTTGTTGTCTCGAATGACCTCATTAACTAATGACGTTTTGGGAGACAATGATCTGATGTTTAAAAAGCCCATATTATAGGTATTGGGCTGTTTTGAGGAATTTTTGTTAATGCTATCCGTAGTAGTGATATTAATAACGTTACTTTTATTTTGTGTAGTGTGCCTTACATAACTTTGATCACATCTAGGATTGATATGATGGGAATCTTGATACAATTTGGTTAGTGCTGCAATTGATTTAACGCGTCATAATTTGCCACCTCAGTATAATACATGTCTACCTCTGGCACAGTCACTACAGAAAAAACATTATGTGAGTTATGTATTATGCTACGGGAAATGCTATGTGTGCAGGAATTACATACCAACATAGGACTAACATATGCAGTAATTAAGCAAAATTACTATAAATGAATGATGTTTTTTTACACCTGAATAAATCAGCCACTCATTAACTGTAACAGGTAATATTACAGTACAAGTGTTTTATCTTCGGTGGTACTTACTTCACAATTAAACGCTTGGTCTCTCTGTTGGAGGGACTGTATGAATAAGATATTCTCCGTGTCTGACTATACACAAATAGGATTGTCTTGTGCAAACACCAATAGGCCCTAAATATTATGTTATATTTTCTAAAACGTTGCAATAAATAATAGTTTGAATTCCACAACATGTACTCAAACAAAACATTCTGATTCTGTTGGATCAACTGCACAATCTGAGATAAAATATTTTCATTTTAAACCTATGCGTTTAGAAAAAGAATGCATTTTTTTATATAATATTAATTTAATTTTAATGTGTAGCTGCAGTGCATCATACTGAGAGCTGTTTTAGTATGTAGGTTCTAATTTATCTGCAAGAGAACATCAAATTGAAAACATCCAATTATGTACACTCCTCACAAAAAGGTCAGAATATTCAGACTTCGGGTGAATTTTCAGGATAAAGCTAAAATGCATTGTAACCTTTACAGGTGCACCTAATTTGACCTTCTCTTCACTAACAAGGACCTGAATGGCAAAATAAACAACAGGAGTTTGATCCATGAATCAACCCATTCAGTTTTAATGCATAAAAGGCATGTGTCTGTTCATGACACTCTAAGCTCAGTGGCCACTTCCCTTTAAGAAAACGCTGTTTGTAGCCATCAACAGCATGATAAGGGGGACCTATCTTAATTGAAACTGCGTGTTTATTCATGGTTTCATGCATGGATTCACACACCTGTTCAATCAATCAACCAATCAATCAATCTTTATTTATATAGCCCTAAATCACAAGTGTCTCAAAGGGCTGCACAAGCCACAACGACATCCTCGGTACAAAGCCCACATACGGGCAAGGAAAAACTCACCCCAGTGGGACGTCGATGTGAATGACTATGAGAAACCTTGGAGAGGACCGCATATATGGGTAACCCCCCCCCCTCTAGGGGAGACCGAAAGCAATGGATGTCGAGTGGGTCTGACATAATATTGTGAGAGTCCAGTCCATAGTGGATCCAACATAATAGTAAGAGTCCAGTCCATAGTGGGGCCAGCAGGACACCATCCCGAGCGGAGACGGGTCAGCAGCGCAGAGATGTTCCCAGCCGATGCACAGGCGAGCGGTCCACCCCGGGTCCCGACTCTGGACAGCCAGCACTTCATCCATGGCCACCGGACCTGTGCCCCCCCCCCCCTCAAGGAAAAGGGGAGCAGAGGAGAAAAGAAAAGAAACGGCAGATCAACTGGTCTAACAGGGGGGCTATTTAAAGGCTAGAGTATACAAATGAGTTTTAAGATGGGACTTAAATGCTTCTACTGAGGTAGCATCTCTAATTGTTACCGGGAGGGCATTCCATAGTACTGGAGCCCGAATAGAAAACGCTCTATAGCCCGCAGACTTTTTTTGGGCTCTGGGAATCACTAATAAGCCGGAGTTCTTTGAACGCAGATTTCTTGCCGGGACATATGGTACAATGCAATCGACAAGATAGGACGGAGCTAGACCGTGTAGTATTTTATACGTAAGTAGTAAAACCTTAAAGTCACATCTTAAGTGCACAGGAAGCCAGTGCAGGTGAGCCAGTATAGGCGTAATATGATCAAACTTTCTTGTTCTTGTCAAAAGTCTAGCAGCCGCATTTTGTACCAATTGTAGTCTTTTAATGCTAGACATAGGGAGACCCGAAAATAATACGTTACAGTAGTCGAGACGAGACGTAACGAACGCATGAATAATGATCTCAGCGTCGCTAGTGGATAAAATAGAACGAATTTTAGCGATATTACGGAGATGAAAGAAGGCCGTTTTAGTAACACTCTTAATGTGTGATTCAAACGAGAGAGTTGGGTCGAAGATAATACCCAGATTCTTTACTGATTCGCCTTGTGTAATTGTTTGGTTGTCAAATGTTAAGGTGGTATTATTAAATAAATGTCGGTGTTTAGCAGGACCGATAATCAGCATTTCCGTTTTCTTGGCGTTGAGTTGCAAGAAGTTAGCGGACATCCATTGTTTAATTTCATTAATGTTGTGAATTAAGCCGTTCATATCATTGTTAGAGAACAGCAAGTTGTGCAATGATTGCTGATAAAACATTGAACAGCTGGACATGTTCAGTTTTTGTGAGGAGTGTACATATAATGTTGTGCTTTTGCAGCTCCAGCTGAAGCAGGCCATCAAACTGGGCTCTCCTCCATCTCTGATGTGTGTTAAGAGGACAGAAGATGGCGGAACCATGTCAGAAGATGACGGTCTACCCTGCAGCCCCCCTGAATACACTTCACCTCACACAGCCCTGGTAAAACGACCGCTGACATCCTACTTTAATCTCCAACCTGCGTCACTTTTCGTTCTTTAATATTTGTCCTTTTTAGAATCAGGATAAGAGGAACAGCTCCATCAGCCTGGAGGGTAGCGACAGCGATGAAGACCAGGTAAGTTTAGAGACCAGCCAACATGCACATTATTACTGAAATGTAATATTCTATGTAATAATTGTCAGCCGCAGTGATTTGATTTTTGATTTTTATTAAGGATCCCCATTAGCTGGTTGCCTCAACGACCCACTAGTCTTCCTGGGGTCCACAATTCAATACAATTACAAGTAAAAACATATAATACTAACTACAGAATACATGGTTGGTGCGGGGGCGTGGCTAGGGGCGTGGTTAAGAGGGGAGGAGTATATTTACAGCTAGAATTCACCAAGTCAAGTATATATATATATATATATATATATATATATATATATATATATATATATATATATATATGAAATACTTGACTTTCAGTGAATTTTAGTTATATGTATATATATATATATTTATTTTATTATATATATATATGTATATATAAATAAAAGAAATACTTGAATTTCAGTGTTCATTTATTTACACATATACACACACACACATAACACTCATCTACTCATTGTTGAGTTAAGGGTTGAATTGTCCATCCTTGTTCTATTCTCTGTCACTATTTTTCTAACCATGCTGAACACCCTCTCTGATGATGCATTGATGTGTGGCACGCACAAAAGTGCTTTCATCAAATGCATTAGAGTCTGGAGTCTTCCATCTCTCCCTAGCATGGCCCAAAACCGGTCAATCTTTGCTTCCTGAGGAAGATCTTCAGTGCCAAGCACTTGGTAGTCCACTACTTCTTCCCGAAGGCTATCCAGGTCCAATCGCAGCTGCGGCTTGGAACTTACAAGCTGTTATGAGAGTAGCGTATGTGTGTGTGTGGCCCTTTAATAGGTGAGCATGTGAGGTGAGTGACGTCAGTGAGTGTGTGGGCGAGAGAAGAGAGGGAGCGGTAGCGTGACTGCGGGCGTGGACTAGTTTGTTTTGTGTTGGATTGGCTGTGTGCAAGCAATCAATAAAGCAAGATTTGCAACTAATCGCCGGACTCAGGCAGGAAAGGTGCAACAAAGCGTATTTCTTCATCTTACTCGTCGTCGGCGTCGCCATGGCTGTATCTTCCTCGTTCTTTTGCTTTGTCTCCTTGTTGTGTGCGCAGTTGTGCACTGCACTCTCTAAAAGCCGTTGATGTTATTGATGTTATAGATGGCAGTATTGTCCTGTTTAAAAGTGTCACAACATTGCTGTTTACGGCAGACGAACTGCTTTACGGTAGACAAAAACATGACTGCTGTTGTTGTGTGTTGTTACCGCGCTGGGAGGACGTTAATGAAACTGCCTAACAATAAACCCACAAAAGAAACCAAGAACTCGCCCTCGATCATTCTACAGTTTTAATGTGTTTGGGCAGGCACACTGTTTATATCGTGGGAAAGCGGACTCAGGTCCGCATGGAGCTGGAGGGGGCGTGGCCTCCAGCCCCGCCTGAATTTCGGGAGAAAATTTGAGGTTTTCGGGAGAGGCGCTGAATTTCGGGAGTCTCCCGGAAAATCCGGGACGGTTGGCAAGTATGACTATTAGGGCCATGAGAAAAGCAGGAGTTTTACTACCGGTTACTGATTTGAACAATAGAAGAGTGTTAGCTGACAACCTGTTCTGCACTGTTAGCCAGGAAAGAGAAGCATGCATTTGGTCCACATTGGTTCTTAGTGAACAACCAAGAACCAGCCTTGCTGCCCTATTCTGGACAATCTGGATCTTACTGATCTCACCACTTTCAGCAGACGCCCAGACTGTAGAACAATCGTCAAGATGACACAAGACTAAACTCTTAACAATCTGACAAAGAAGAGGTGGATCAACAGTGGATTTCCACCATAAACGATGAGCAACAAACATGCGGACAAAAAGTACACTTTTTCTCCTCCATGTTGGAGTGTGGTAAATACTGTAACTTAGCCCACATTGACATCATGCAGCTGCAAAGCATTAGGACTCTGCTTTTATTCAGGAGAATCTGGTCCAGACGTGTGACCTCACACAGCAGACCCGAGGTTGCGAACTGCTTCAATTGAATAAAAGGTGTCACACATGCAACAATCCTTGTACAAGTGGCACCTCAACATAAGAGTCCCAGCTTAAAAGTGTTTTGGGATGAGAGCTGCCTCTCTGCTGATTGTTATGCTTCACGTTGAAAGCACAAGCCTCACCGCCACGAGTTGGGATGGACATAACTTTGTTTTCCAACTATGGGAAGGAAGAAAGTGAGTGTGATGTACAGTGCTGAGTAGAAGAAGGGAATGATTTTACAAACCCCGTTTCCATATGAGTTGGGAAATTGTGTTAGATGTAAATATAAACGGAATACAATGATTTGCAACAATTAGTTCCCAATCATTTATTGAGTGTTGTTAAAAGAAAAGGTGATGTAACACAGTGGTGAACATGCCCTTTCCCAACTATTTTGGCATGTGTTGCAGCCATGAAATTCTAAGTTAATTATTATTTGCAAAAAAAAAATAAAGTTTATGAGTTTGAACATCAAATATCTTGTCTTTGTAGTGCATTCAATTGAATATGGGTTGAAAAGGATTTGCACATCATTGTATTCCGTTTATATTTACATCTAACACAATTTCCCAACTCATATGGAAACGGGGTTTGTAAAACCATTCCCTTCTTCTTCTCAGCACTGTACTTCACACTCACTTTCTTCCTTCCCATAGTTGGAAAACAAAGTTATGTCCATCCCAACTCGTGGCGGCGAGGCTTGTGCTTTCAACGTGAAGCATATTGCAAATTTCAACCCATATTCAATTGAATGCACTACAAAGACAAGATATTTGATGTTCAAACTCATAAACTTTATTTTTTTTTGCAAATAATAATTAACTTAGAATTTCATGGCTGCAACACGTGCCAAAATAGTTGGGAAAGGGCATGTTCACCACTGTGTTACATCACCTTTTCTTTTAACAACACTCAATAAATGATTGGGATTGTTGCAAATCATTGTATTCTGTTTATATTTACATCTAACACAATTTCCCAACTCATATGGAAACGGGGTTTGTAATTCCATCCATCCATTTTCTACCGCTTGTCCCTTTCTGGGGTCGCGGGGGGTCGCTGGAGCCTATCTCAGCTGCATTCGGGCGGAAGGCGGGGTACACCCTGGACAAGTCGCCACATCATCACAGGGCCAACACAGATAGATAGACAACATTCACACTCACATTCACACACTAGGGACCATTTAGTGTTGCCAATCAACCTATCCCCAGGTGCATGTTTTTGGAGGTGGGAGGAAGCCGGAATACCCGGAGGGAACCCACGCAGTCACGGGGAGAACATGCAAACTCCACACAGAAAGATCCTGAGCCCGGGATTGAACTCAGGACTACTCAGGACCTTCGTATTGTGAGGCACAAGCACTAATCCCTCTGTAATTGAATCACAAAAATAAATCAGCAAAAACATGACCGAGTGTGTCCCAACTTGGCGAAGCAAATCATGCATATCCCTGCCAGTCTGCACCATACTGAGGCCATGTCTACACTAAGTCGTTCAACCCCTTAAACAAATAATTATTTAGCCTAAGCCCCGTTTCAGCCACACTAAACCAGCGTTTAAGGACCCCCTCCTCGGACACATTTTTACACGGGTAAGTCAGCCGTGTAATTCTTGAATCTCCGGCACTTAGCTTTGTATTAAGTTAAAGTTAAAGTACCAATGAGTGTCACACACACACTAGGTGTGGTGAGATGATTCTCTGCATTTGACCCATCACTCTTCATCACCCCCTGGGAGGTGAGGGGAGCAGTGGGCAGCAGCGGTGGCCGCGCCCGGGAATCATTTTTGGTGATTTAACCCCCAATTCCAACCCTTGATGCTGAGTGCCAAGCAGGGAGGTAATGGGTCCCATTTTTATAGTCTTTGGTATGACTCGGCCGGGGTTTGAACTCATAACCTACCGATCTCAGGGCGGACACTCTAACCACTATGGACTCATTGATCGTTTACAAAGCGAGTTCGGAGAGGAAGTGACGCCAGAAAGACCACGCCCTGCACAGGAAGTGACATCAAAAAAGAACGCGCCACAGCCAGCTTTGTAGCAAAGCCGGAGGCAGATCATGCAGACATGCCCGTGTTTCTCCTTCTTCTATGTGTACAGGCGCTTTCGGAAATCCCAACAATACCTTAAGTGAAGGCAACGGGCGATTGCAGCTATTTCGGATACTACACATCTCAGACGGCAAGAGAACTTTCAAATTTTCAAACAGTCAGCTGTATTTCTACTGACCGGAAAACTTGGTGCCTTCCTCCCGTGGATGTGATCGTGATAGGCAGTGTGTGACTACAAATATTGCTTTATGGATGTGACTGTGAAATGGCCAGGCAGTGTGCATGATGCCCGCATCTTCGTAGCGCGCAGCTGAAAGATGGAACCATCACCTCGTGTCCCAACCAGTTTATCACATTGTCTACTTTCTCATGTCGATTAAAGATGTGATTCATGTATGATGGCTCAGGTGTGATTCACTACAATAGGGCCCCACAGCACATGGATTCTAGTTAATTAAAATACCACAACACTGGATATTGTTCAAAGGAGATACATTTTCATTTAAAAACTTGCACACAAAACACAGCAAACAAATGTAAAATGCACAGCAAACTATTTACAATATAGCTCTTTTAAATAACTTCACAGTGAAGTAAAGTCCTCTACTGGAGAGCTTGGAGCAGATGGACGTTTTTTGGGGGGTTTTTTGCGCATGCGTACTAGGTCGCGTTGCGCCGGCGGACGGAGGAGGGCGGGGGTCTTAAACGGTGGCATTGTTGTGTGTGGACACGGATAAGGTTAGGTGTTATTTACCCTGCATAAACGGGGCCTGAGGCAGAATGGGTCTAACGGCAGCTAAGAAGATTTATCCATGAACATATGTAGAAGCTGCTGATGGTGTTTTTGACGGACAAGCAGCTTAAAGGAGATAGTGTCGATTTTTGCTCTCCAAGGTAAAGGCTGTACGTTACTATTACATTACTTCATAAAACTACTCTAGTTGTTTGTACTACATTGTTTTAATGAAATATTTCTTATGTAAATGTTTTTTGATTTTTAAAACGCATGTTACGTTATAAAGTTGTGTTACGGGGACAAGCACCGATTAAATTTTAATCCATTTATCAGGAGATGTTGATTTGAGGTGGATACGTTTTTTGGAGGGGCTCTTTTTTAGCTCTTTCCTAGAGCCAATAAGCATGTAAGTTGAGGTGCTACAGGACTTTGTTAGTATGCAGCGTTGTATGTTGAATTTTGAGCAAAAAAAGTACAAACCCCGTTTCCATATGAGTTGGGAAATTGTGTTAGATGTAAATATAAACGGAATACAATGATTTGCAAATCATTTTCAACCCATATTCAGTTGAATATGCTACAAAGACAACATATTTGATGTTCAAACTGATAAACATTTTTTTTTTTGCAAATAATCATTAACTTTAGAATTTGATGCCAGCAACACGTGACAAAGAAGTTGGGAAAGGTGGCAATTATTACTGATAAAGTTGAGGAATGCTCATCAAACACTTATTTGGAACATCCCACAGGTGAACAGGCAAATTGGGAACAGGTGGGTGCCATGATTGGGTATAAAAATAGATTCCATGAAATGCTCAGTCATTCACAAACAAGGATGGGGCGAGGGTCACCACTTTGTCAACAAATGCGTGAGCAAATTGTTGAAAAGTTTAAGAAAAACCTTTCTCAACCAGCTATTGCAAGGAATTTAGGGATTTCACCATCTACGGTCCGTAATATCATCAAAGGGTTCAGAGAATCTGGAGAAATCACTGCACGTAAGCAGCTAACCCCGTGACCTTCGATCCCTCAGTCTGTACTGCATCAACAAGCGACATCAGTGTGTAAAGGATATCACCACATGGGCTCAGGAACACTTCAGAAACCCACTGTCAGTAACTACAGTTGGTCGCTACATCTGTAAGTGCAAGTTAAAACTCTCCTATGCAAGGCGAAAACCGTTTATAAATGGGTTGTACTTGTATAGCGCTTTTCTACCTTCAAGGTACTCAAAGCGCTTTGACACTACTTCCACATTTACCCATTCACACACACATTCACACACTGATGGAGGGAGCTGCCATGCAAGGCGCTAACCAGCACCCATCAGGAGCAAGGGTGAAGTGTCTTGCTCAGAACACAACGGACATGACGAGGTTGGTACTAGGTGGGGATTGAACCAGGGACCCTTGGGTTGCGCACGTCCACTCTCCCACAACACCCAAAAACACCGTCGTCTTTGCTGTGCCTGAGCTCATCTAAGATGGACTGATACAAAGTGGAACAGTGTTCTGTGGTCTGACGAGTCCACATTTCAAATTGTTTTTGGAAACTGTGGACGTCGTGTCCTCCATACCAAAGAGGAAAAGAATCATCCGGATTGTTATAAGCGCAAAGTTGAAAAGCCAGCATGTGTGATGGTATGGGGGTGTATTAGTGCCCAAGACATGGGTAACTTACACATCTGTGTAGGCGGCATTAATGCTGAAAGGTACATACAGGTTTTGGAGCAACATATGTTGCCATCCAAGCAACGTTACCATGGACGCTCCTGCTTATTTCAGCAAGACAATGCCAAGCCACGTGTTACATCAACGTGGCTTCATAGTAAAAGAGTGCGGGTACTAGACTGGCCTGCCTGTAGTCCAGACCTGTCCCCCATTAAAAATGTGTGGCGTATTATGAAGCCTAAAATACCACAACGGAGACCCCCGGACTGTTGAACAACTTAAGCTGTACATCAAGCAAGAATGGGAAAGAATTCCACCTGAGAAGCTTAAAAAATGTGTCTCCTCAGTTCCCAAACGTTTACTGAGTGTTGTTAAAAGGAAAGGCCATGTAACACAGTGGTGAACATGCCCTTTCCCAACTACTTTGGCACGTGTTGCAGTTAATTATTAATTATTTGCAAAAAAAGTTAAATTTTATGAGTTTGAACATCAAATATCTTGTCTTTGTAGTGCATTCAACTGAATATGGGTTGAAAAGGATTTGCAAATCATTGTATTCCGTTTATATTTACATCTAACACAATTTCCCAACTCATATGGAAACGGGGTTTGTAGTTTTGGACCAAAAAACTAATACATATACAAGCCAATGTAGGAATATACAAAAAAAAGGTATCCTTTAAAATTATATATGCATTTGATTGTTGTTTACAGTCTGAATTTTTCCATTTGGTGGGGCAGAGACACCACAAGTGTTCCTGCTGCACTTGAAGCACAGCTAATATTGATACAGCTGGACTCCCTCACACACACACACACACACACACACACACACACACACACACACACACACACACACACACACACACACACACACACACACACACACACACACACACACACACACGCGCGCGCGCATACTGTCGTGCTCTATTTTCTAGTCTGTTTCCTATCTGCAAGCTTCATCGTTCCAAGTCCAAATGCTCACTTTTCAACACCTATCAAACATGATTTAATGGTGCGTTTAAGTTTCCTGCTCAAAGCCAACATGACTCAGATGAATGACGGGAGCTGCTCTATCTGGAAATAATCAATAGCAAATGATATTGCATAAATGTTAAAAAAAAAAAAAAAAAACAGCTTTCAAAAGTTGTTGTCAACATTTCAAAAAGTGGCAGCTTTCAGTGAAACTCTCTTCTCTTTGTCTTCCTAGTCATCCAGAGTTGGGAGCCCCCTTGTGGTGGTTCCAGGGGATTTCAGTCTACCTGCCAGCCCGTTTGGCTGTCTGGATAACTCTGCTGCCAAACACAAGCTGGGCCTAAGAAGTAAGGCCTGTAACAGGAGGAAACCTGCCAATGTAAGAACACCTCTCGCTCTCGCTCACCCACTTGTTTGCTGTGTACTCACAACACCGCTAATATGGACAAAAGGTATTGAGCTGCTCCCAGGTTTAGTTAAAAGGTTTGAGGTTTACCAAGGTACTCTTGCACAGCCACACCGACTGACATCTGCTACACTGGATCCGGTGCTTGATGAGCTCAAGGTCAGGGTTCTGTGCAAGTTCTTCCACACCAAACTCTTCCATACGTGCTTTCACAGGGCCTTGTTTTGTCCAATGGGGCACAATCATTCTGGAACAGTACTACTAATACTACTACTAGTACTAAGGCTACTGTGTCTTTTTCACTATTTTGTGTCATTGTAACTGCATAGTCTTTCTACTTTGTGTCATTCTAAATCAGTCTTTCTTAAATAGTGCGGCGGGGCCCCCTGGAGGGGCGCGGTGCGAACCGGGGGTTGAAGGGTATGACCTCGGGGAACATGCTATTTTTTTTCCCCCTACTAGAATATGACAAAGAGTATGCAGCACTTGGCTTCACTGTAACCACGGTGGGAGACGGGGAAAGACCGGTGTGTTGTTTTCCTTAATGTTAATAAAGATACAGTTAATGCAGAGGTGTACTTATAACAATTGTATGGAGATATTATACTATTTATAGTCGCTGTGGAGAGTGGGCGGACGCAAAATATTTATCTTCTTGGGGGGGGCGTAACAGAAAATATCTGAGAAGCACTGTTTTAACTGCATAGTTGTGGTATTGGTGGTGTTAGTACTACTTTGTTAGTACTACTTCGTGTCATTATAACTGTGTATTGGTGGTGTATGTACTACTTTGTGTCATTATAACTGTGTATTGGTGGTGCTATTACTACTTTGTGTCATTGTAACTGTGTATTGGTGGTATTAGTTCAACTTTGTGTCATTATAACTGTATAATGGTGGTGTTATTACTACTTTGTGTCATTATAATTGTGTATTGGTGGTGTTCGTACTACTTTGTGTCATAACTGTGTATTGGTGGTGCTAGTACTACGTTGTGTCATTATAACTGTGTATTGGTGGTATAAGTACTACTTTGTGTCATTGTAACTGTGTATTGGTGGTATTAGTACTACGTTGTGTCATTATAACTGTGTATTGGTGGTATTAGTTCAACTTTGTGTCATTATAACTGTATAATGGTGGTGTTAGTACTACTTTGTGTCATTATAATTGTGTATTGGTGGTGTTCGTACTACTTTGTGTCATAACTGTGTATTGATGGTGCTAGTACTACGTTGTGTCATTATAACTGTGTATTGGTGGTATAAGTACTACTTTGTGTCATTGTAACTGTGTATTGGTGGTATTAGTACTACGTTGTGTCATTATAACTGTGTATTGGTGGTATTAGTTCAACTTTGTGTCATTATAACTGTATAATGGTGGTGTTAGTACTACTTTGTGTCATTATAATTGTGTATTGGTGGTGTTCGTACTACTTTGTGTCATAACTGTGTATTGATGGTGCTAGTACTACGTTGTGTCATTATAACTGTGTATTGGTGGTATAAGTACTACTTTGTGTCATTGTAACTGTGTATTGGTGGTATTAGTACTACGTTGTGTCATTATAACTGTGTATTGGTGGTATTAGTTCAACTTTGTGTCATTATAACTGTATAATGGTGGTGTTATTACTACTTTGTGTCATTATAATTGTGTATTGGTGGTGTTCGTACTACTTTGTGTCATTATAACTGTGTATTGGTGGTGCTAGTACTACGTTGTGTCATTACAACTGTGTATTGGTGGTATTAGTACTACTTTATGTCATTGTAACTGTGTATTGGTGGTATTAGTACTACGTTGTGTCATTATAACTGTGTATTGGTGGTATTACTACTACTTTGTGTCATTGTAACTGTGTATTGGTGGTGTTAGTACTACTTTGTGTCATTATAACTGTATATTGGTGGTGTTAGTACTACCGGTACTTTGTGTCATTATGACTGTGTATTGGTGGTATTAGTACTACTTTGTGTCATTATAACTGTGTATTGGTGGTATTAGTTCAACTTTGTGTCATTATAACTGTATAATGGTGGTGTTATTACTACTTTGTGTCATTATAATTGTGTATTGGTGGTGTTCGTACTACTTTGTGTCATAACTGTGTATTGGTGGTGCTAGTACTACGTTGTGTCATTATAACTGTGTATTGGTGGTATTAGTACTACTTTGTGTCATTGTAACTGTGTATTGGTGGTATTAGTACTACTTTGTGTCATTATAACTGTGTATTGGTGGTATTAGTTCAACTTTGTGTCATTATAACTGTATAATGGTGGTGTTAGTACTACTTTGTGTCATTATAATTGTGTATTGGTGGTATTAGTACTACTTTGTGTCATTGTAACTGTGTATTGGTGGTATTAGTACTACTTTGTGTCATTATAACTGTGTATTGGTGGTATTAGTTCAACTTTGTGTCATTATAACTGTATAATGGTGGTGTTATTACTACTTTGTGTCATTATAATTGTGTATTGGTGGTGTTCGTACTACTTTGTGTCATTATAACTGTGTATTGGTGGTGCTAGTACTACGTTGTGTCATTATAACTGTGTATTGGTGGTATAAGTACTACTTTGTGTCATTGTAACTGTGTATTGGTGGTATTAGTACTACGTTGTGTCATTATAACTGTGTATTGGTGGTATTAGTTCAACTTTGTGTCATTATAACTGTATAATGGTGGTGTTAGTACTACTTTGTGTCATTATAATTGTGTATTGGTGGTATTAGTACTACTTTGTGTCATTGTAACTGTGTATTGGTGGTGCTAGTACTACGTTGTGTCATTATAACTGTGTATTGGTGGTATTAGTACTACTTTGTGTCATTGTAACTGTGTATTGGTGGTATTAGTACTACGTTGTGTCATTATAACTGTGTATTGGTGGTATTAGTTCAACTTTGTGTCATTATAACTGTATGATGGTGGTGTTATTACTACTTTGTGTCATTATAATTGTGTATTGGTGGTGTTCGTACTACTTTGTGTCATAACTGTGTATTGGTGGTGCTAGTACTACGTTGTGTCATTATAACTGTGTATTGGTGGTATTAGTACTACTTTATGTCATTGTAACTGTGTATTGGTGGTATTAGTACTACGTTGTGTCATTATAACTGTGTATTGGTGGTATTACTACTACTTTGTGTCATTGTAACTGTGTATTGGTGGTGTTAGTACTACTTTGTGTCATTATAACTGTATATTGGTGGTGTTAGTACTACCGGTACTTTGTGTCATTATGACTGTGTATTGGTGGTGTTAGTACTACTTTGTGTCATTATGACTGTGTATTGGTGGTGCTAGTACTAATGTGTGTCATAAGTATCGGTGGTGTTGGTACTAATTTGTGTCATTATAACTAAGTATTAGTGGCATTAGTACTACTTTGTGTCATTAACTGTGTATTGGTGGCGTTAGTACTACTTTGTGTTATAACTGCATATAGGTGGTGTTAGTACTACTTTGTGTTTATAACTGTGTAGTGGGGATTTTAGTACAACTTTGTGTTAGGGTTGTACGGTATGCCAGTACTAATAAAATACCCGGGTACTAGAGATGCGCGGTTTGCGGGCACAACCGCGGAGTCCGCGGATTATCCGCGGATCGGGCGGATGAAATTAAAAAAAATTTGATTTTATCCGCGGGTCGGGTCGGGTGGGGTGGTTGAAATAAAAAAAAATTAGATTTTAAATAGATTCAGGCGGGTGGCAGTTAAACCAATTCGGAAATATATATACATAGTTAAATGTTGTTACCCACATACGAAAAACGAGCAGGCACCTGCAGCATATGCCACAACAGAAAAAAAAAAAAAAAAGAGATGGACACTTTTACGGAGCGGAGAAGGGACGCCTCGCCGGGGTCCGGGACCGAGGCCCCTTCCCCCGAGAGGGCCCCACCGGGAGCCGTAGCTGAGGCGATCCACGAGAAGGGCCCGACGCACGTCCAGGGTCACCACCGCGCCCACCGCACCGACACCCCGCCTCGTCCGCCTTTGCCGCGGCCGGCGTCACGCGCAGCAGGTAAGCAGCTTACCTGCCCGCCACCCCCGTGGCCGGGGGCTCGTAACTGGGGTCACTCCGCGCGCTCCGCCCGCGCAGCTTACCTGCCCGCCACCCCTGTTGCCGGGGGCGCGTAACAGGGGTCACTCCGCTCGCAGTGCGCTCACGAAAGGGGTGGGGCTCACCCTGGTTGATATAGACAGCAGCTAGGACGGTGGCCATGGAAGTTGGAACCCGCTAAGGAGTGTGTAACAACCCACCTGCCGAATCAACTAGCCCTGAAAATGGATGGCGCTGGAGCGTCGGGCCCATATACCCGGCCGTCGCCGGCAGCGAGACGCGCTTGGAGGTGCGCTCAGCGCGGCTCCCATATGATTGCGCACTGGTGTGCGTCTGGGTCGTGACAGCGTGGCACGCAAATGTCTGTGCTGCATTGGATCAGTCTCCTTTCTTTAACAGGCAAAAGCTTTATAACCTCACTAATGCCTTGCATCGTCTATATTAGATATATAACAACGGGCGGGTGCGGGCGGATGCGGTTCTGATCAAATGTTAGATCGGGTGGATTGCGGATGGTTGACGACTTTCTGATGCGGTTGCGGATGAAATAATTGCCTATCCGCGCATCTCTACCGGGTACTACTGAATTTAATATGGTACTATACTTCATCTTAATGGCGGCGTGCCGTCCTCACGTCGTGACATTGCCGATAAAACGAGCAGACTGGCGCATGTTAATTAACGCGCACGCACAGTGTACTTACAAACAGACAAATTGTGGAGACATAAGAGGGAGAATGGACGTAGTTTGGCTTAAAAAACAAAATATTGAGGTGACACTTTTCACAATGAAGCGCCATGGCGAGCTAGTTAGCGGCTAAAGTCCATCCGCAATTGGCAGTGTTTTAGCTTCTTCTGAATCGCTAATCAATCATTGCCTCCATGGCGACAACTAAACTACGTTTCTCACAAGTGTCATCCCTGCAGGACGAAGAATAGCTAAACAGGCTTCACTACACACCGTAGGAGGATTCAATAGCTAACCGCTACAGCAAGCTAGTACTCCTGAATGTAAACAAATGCCATGGGTGGATGTGTTGGTCGTAACGGCGTTAGAGTAATGTTTTATTATTTATTTGTTCTAGTAACAAGTAATCTAATTAATTACAGTTTCCATCGTTGCAACGGCGTTGCCATAACTGAGAATGTGAAGTGGAGCGTTACAACAGTTTGGTTGAATAAAGCGCAAAGTGTCAGGTTTCGGCACACATTCTCTGAAGGTGGGGAAGATAAAATTATCGACAATAGCAGAGAAATCCGCTGAAAAGGGGACACTGAAATTGTTGACATGAACGAAATCCAATTATATCTCATTTAATCTTGTATATGAGTGGGGAAAGTTCGGAATATATCCAATTCCAGTTCTTTAAAAACGTCAAATATCAGTGAAAAACTGGTGGGGGTTAGCGACACAGTAGTTGAAATTCTCACCAGCGGAGCCAAAACAAAAATGTGTGGATTGAACATGTTCCACATCGTAATACCGTATTTTTCGGAGTATAAGTCGCTCCGGAGTATAAGTCGCACCGGCCGAAAATGCATAATAAAGAAGGAAAAAAACATATATAAGTCGCACTGGAGTATAAGTCGCATTTTTTGGGGAAATTTATTTGATAAAACCCAACACCAAGAATAGACATTTGAAAGGCAACTTAAAATAAATGAAGAATAGTGAACAACAGGCTGAATAAGTGTACGTTATATGAGGCATAAATAACCAATTGAGAACGTGCCTGGTATGTTAACGTAACATATTATGGTAAGAGTCATTCAAATAACTATAACATATAGAACATGTTATACGTTTACCAAACAATCTGTCACTCCTAATCGCTAAATCCCATGAAATCTTATACGTCTAGTCTCTTACGTGAATGAGCTAAATAATATTATATGATATTTTACGGTAATGTGTTAATAATTTCACACATAAGTCGCTCCTGAGTATAAGTCGCACCCCCGGCCAAACTATGAAAAAAACTGCGACTTATAGTCCGAAAAATACGGTATGTGAAGAGTGAAGAGGACCCCTTTTATTTTTGACGCTATATGATGCCATCAGCAGGCGAGCAATCGTGACATCTACACAACTGTAAGTTAGCTATGTGTATCTGAATATTCCCCTCGGGGACTAATAAAGTATATGATTGATTGATTGATGTGTATTTGCTGCTTCTACCGCACTCGTAAACAAATTATGATGAAGACATGCATACCCGCTTAGCCAGAGGCGTAGCATTAAAATACTTTTTGCATTTCTCCGTTCAAATAAGTGGAGAATACAGAAACTTTGAGACATGATGCAGCTGACCTGATGATAAAATAGTTAGAGAAGAATGTTTTTGTATTATTCATAAGACTGCTGTACTTTTCATTTTTGTAAATATTGACTATTGTGTGTGAAGTCCTACGTAAGGTTAAATTCAATTTAAGAATTATGCGATCAAGTTAAGATAAACGTTGTGATGGTTGATAAAATGTGGATGAAGGATATAGTTGATGCAGTACAGTTCATTTCTCCAGGGTGGAGTTGGACACATACTGTAGCTAACGACCAAATTCAATGAAAAGGCAGCAATGTTACTTCTGTATTAGCATAGACAAAATGTGATGCATTCACATTTCTGACTGCCCCTCATATATGCCTGCCTAGAAGCGGCCCTGTTGCATAATTAAAATTAGCTTAAGAAAAGACCCCAATATTTGTACTCAAACGCAATTTATTGTCAGAAACGTTTTTAAAAGTTTTACTTGTATGTATGTCATTTATTTGTCCAATACTTGGTTACAGTTTGATCTAAAACCTTTCATAATGTATAATGTATATTCATAATAATCACAAACCTTTGTCATACAGGTGCAGATAATTGCACGACTTAAAGGCCAAATACTCTTTTGTGTGGTTTTACCTAAGTTAAAATTTTTTGGTATATTTTTCGTAATGGGTTTTGTACTTTCAATATTCATGTTGTTACTTTGCGGAATTTTTTAAATTTTTGTTATTTTTATTTCCACGCATATCATATTGGCGCACTGCAATCTATTGAGTTCAGATAAATGGCAAATGTTCTAAAATACTGTGCAGTATTTTTATTCTTCGATCAGTTAATATAAACCTTTGACATTAAAGATCAAAGTCACTGTGACACACTATTCATTTCAATTTTTTTAAATTATTTTTTATTAATGTTTTTAATGATGATGTCAATGAGGGTTTTTTTAATCACTGCTATTTTGAAATTGTTACTGTTGATGCTGTTGTCGATAATGTTAATTTTTGTTTCACTACATTTGGATTTGTGTGTCCTCAATTGCTCTCAATTGCTCTGTTTATTGTTGTTCTTAGTGTTGCTGGGACGGGTTTGGTTTTGGAATTGGATTGCATTGTTGTGGTGTTGTTGTGTATTGTTTTGTTGATTGATTAATAAATTCATAATAAAAAAAAAAAGATCAAACGTAACAACGTGTAAATTAACGTCTCAGTTACTTTGCTGAGTAACTAGTTACTCTTACAAAGAGGTAACTGAGTTACTAACTCAAAATACTTTTTGTGAGAAGTAATTTGTAACTATAACTAATTACTTTTTTTAAAGTAAGATGACCAACACTGATCTACACAGACATCGACAGTAATGATACCAAGTGCAACACCGTATAGTCAATATTACAATGATTACATCAATATTTTTTATTATCACAAAATCTTTTGTCATTTGTGTTTTTGTTTATAAACTCAGGAAATATGTCCCTGGACACAGCAGAACTTTAATTATGGCCAATGTATGACAATGTAACTACTTGGTATCGGATTGATACCAGAATTTGTAGTATCACCCAAAACTTATGTAAAGTGTCAAACAACAGACGTATAAGTGATGATCACATTTTAACAGAAGTGTAGATAGAACATATTAAAACAGAAAGTGAGCAGATATTAACTGTAAATTAACAAGTAGATTAATAATCCTTTTTTTTGACAGAGTAATACACTAGGAAATGACACAATATGTTACTGCATAATTGTCAGCAGCCAATAAGGAGCCTTTGTTTGCTTACTTACTACTAAAAGAGAAGTTGTCTAGTATGTTCACTATGTTATTTAATGCCAAAATAAGAAACATATGTTTAATATATCATAAGATTCTTAGGTTAAATAAAGCAAATAATGACATTTTGTTTGTGGTGCCCTTTATTTTGAAAAGTATCAAAGTATTGAAATACATTTTGGTCCCAAAATATTGGTATCGGGGCAACCCTACTTTGTGTCATTACAACTGTGTATTGGTGGTGTTAGTAATACTGTGTGTCATTACAACTGTGTAGTACTACTGTGTGTCATAACTATGTAGTAGTTTGTGCCTTATCAGTGTAGTGGTGGTGGTACTACTACTTTCTGTCTTGTCCATGCAGAGACTTGACATCAAAGCAGAGGAACATAGCAGGATGAACGGATCGTTGAACATCCTGTCCCCAGAATCTTTGGAGGCACAAGAGGATGAGAAGATAGGAGGTGAGTTGTTTTCTTCCTCCCACACGAGCGTCGTCCTTTTCCCATCACTGCCATCTGTTTCTTCTTCTTGTTCCAGATGCAAGTGGAGATGAGCTGGACCAGAAACTGGAGAAGGAGGATGAGCCGCCCTTGTTGGGAGATAAGCAGGAAAGCATGGAAGGAGAAGATGTGTTGGAAGAAGAAGACCAGGATGGTCGGGAGAGTTCCTGTCAATCAGAGGAGGGCGGTCCATCCTTTCCAAAGCACAGCACCAGAACCGCCTCTCTGGACAGTCCCAGGTGATTAAACCTGATTCTATTCTTCTTGTAATGTATCTCACTGACTAATTAGACCCATCATGTATGCTTTCAGAGCAACACCAGAGCCCCCTGCTGGCCAGAAAGACGTCTTCGACCAGCATGTCGTTACATGTGGAACAGAGGAGAACATGGATGGACTAGGAGAGGCTGTGGAAGAAGATGGCTCCTTCTTACAGGAGGTGCTGAACTCCTTACCTTCTTGTTCCTCGTGCGTGGACTCTGAGGATGTTGTCCTGGAGATGAAGGAAGAAGATAAGGAGCTAGAAGAAGCAGAAGAGGAGGAGGTGAAGGAGCAAGAGCCTGTCTTTCATCAGGAGGCTCCTTCTGATGCCCTCCTGTCGGGCCAGACGAGTGTGGAAGAGGAGGTGGAGGAAGCTCCTCAGAGTGGGAGCACTGCTGCTTTCCGTATACATGTCCATGAAGAGGAGGAACGTGAAGATGGTGAAGAACAGGAGGAGGAGGAAGAGCAGCTAGTCATGGAAAGATTCAGTCATCCTTGTGTATGTATTTAAAAAAACTATTCTTTATTTGTATCATATCATATTTTGCCTGGTAATATGGATGTAACAATAACTTAACTATTTTTTTCCAATCAAATCTGATTTTAAAAAATAATATTACACTACCCAAAATCTGTATAGGCCATATTCATGCTCAGTTTTGATTGACACTTGTCAGGGAAGTATTGATTTAACAATGTAAAAAATACCGTTCACTTTGCATGATAATGCAAAATGTGGGTTTTTGTGTTTATTTGCATTGGCCCTGTATTATTGTAACAAACAGTTAGTTATATTTTTTTCATATTATGTTATTACTATTGATGTCAAATGATGTATTTTATTAATCAGATTAATCCTGCTATTGAATTTGTATTAATCGTGATTAATCACAGGTTATTACCGTACTCACTTGCGTAGATTGAATTGACTTAAAAAAAGACCTCAATATTCGAACACAAATGCAATTTTAACATTTTTTTCAAATGTTTTACTGGAATGCGTTACATTTGTTTGCTCAAAACCTAATAGCTGTTTTATCTCGAGTCCAGTCAGGTTGCATTTTGAAGATAGATAGATAGATAGATAGATAGTACTTTATTGATTCCTTCAGGAGAGTTCCCTCAGGAAAATTAAAATTCCAGCAGCAGTGTACAGAATTGAGATCGAATTTAAAAAGTAAAAAGTAAATAATGGGGGTATAAATGGAAACAAAATAGAAAAATATTACAATAGAATAAAAACAAAAAGCATCAATGAGAATACAAATATAACAGTAAAATAAGAATATAACAAGAGAAACTAGGCCAGGGGTCGGCAACCCGCAGCTCTAGAGCCGTTAGCTCTTTAGCGCCGTCCTAGTGGCTCTCTGGAGCTTTTTCAAAAATGTATGAAAAATGGAAAAAGATGAGGGGAAAAAATATATATTTTTTGTTTTAATATGGTTTCTGTAGGAGGACAACCATAACACAAACCTCCCTAATTGTTATAAAGCACACTGTTTATATTAAACATGCTTCACTGATTCGAGTATTTGGCGAGCGCCGTTTTGTCCTACTAATTTTGGCGGTCCTTGAACTCACCGTAGTGTCTAACTTTCTCCGACTTTCTAGGACGTGTTTTATGCCACTTCTTTTTCTGTCTCATTTTGTCCACCAAACTTTTAACGTTGTGCGTGAATGCACAAAGGTGAGTTTTGTTGATGTTATTGACTTGTGTGGAGTGCTAATCAGACATGTTTGGTCACTGCATGACTGCAAGCTAATCGATGCTAACATGCTATTTAGGCTAGCAATATATTGCATCATTATGCCTCATTTGTAGATATATTTGAGCTCATTTAGTTTCCTTTAAGTCCTCTTAATTCAATGTATATCTCATGACACACTATCATGTAATATGGCTTTTAATTTTTTGCGGCTCCAGACAGATTTGTTTTTGTATTTTTGGTCCAATATGGCTCTTTCAACATTTTGGGTTGCCGACCTCTGAACTAGGTAGTAGTGACCATGTTATGAAAAAGTATTACACTGTTATTGTTTTGCATCCCCTGTCATCTTAGTATCCCCCGTCCCTCCCAGAAAGGAGTTGTACAGTCTAATGGCGTGTGGGACAAAGGAGTTTTTGAGTCTATTAGTCCTGCACTTGGGATGAAGCAGTCTAGCACTGAACAGGCTCCTCTGGCTACTGATAACGGTATGCAGAGGGTGACTGGCATCATCCATGATGCTCACTAGTTTTTCCACAGTCCTCTTCTCTGCCACCGTCACCAGTGAGTCCAGTTTTATTCTGACCGTAAAACCGGCCCGCCTGATCAGTTTCTCCAGTCTGGAGCTGTCCTTCTTAGATGTACTGCCCCCCCAGCACACTACCATGTAGTACAGAACACTGGCAACCACAGACTGGTAGTACATCCACAATAGTTTTTTACAGACGTTGAAGGAGTGCAGCCTCCTCAGGAAGTACAGCCTGCTCTGTCCTTTCCTGTACAAGTGGAGTATACAAGTGAGGCTACATTTGCCAGCGAGCACACCAGTCTGCTCACTCATATTTGCACTGACCTATGCTATGACCTGATCACTGACCGTATAACAACCTGCACCACTTGTCAGGTAACCATCTGTGGTTAAGCGAAAGAAGCAGATACAGTCCAAATAAAATGTGTGATGAATGTGCGTATGTACATGATTAATGCGATACATTTTTGTGAATAATTGTGTGAGTTAACTTGTTTTTTTTGACAGCCCTAATTATCTTTATTTAATATTGGATCTTATTTGATTGGCCAGGTATACATAATGTTGTAGGTGAGTGCATATCATTAGTATCTTATTTGCTAGCGACAAAAATGTGCCACAATTTATTTATGACCCTGCACTATGTTTAAAACCCGGTTTAGTTTTATCCACTTACCGCCTGCAGAGGGCACCTAACTCTGATTTGATAAGTGCTGAGAACAAAAAATATTTTTCTTTTTTTCCCCCTCATCCTTGCAGTGCCCTCTTGAGAATGTTGTCCTGGGCAATGGCCCTTAAACCACCATTGGATACAGAAAATGTTACTAACCGTATAATGTATAGGCAAAATTAAAAGACACTTTCTTTAAATCACTTGATTGTAAATTTAGGCTAATTTAAAGACCAATTATTAGTTTCTATGCTTCAAGTTTTAAACGTTTACCCTATTTCTGTTTCCTCTTCAGGGCAAAGGAGAGAAAGCGCTGCCAGGGGAAGAGATACCTGAAGAAGAACAAGCCTTGATCCAAAGAAGATCTGACCCACAGGAAGCACAAGAAGTGGTGACAAGTGATGAAGAAGAGGAGACAACACAGCTGGAGGTAAAGGAGGATCAGGAGATGAGAGAGGAGGAGAAAGAGAAGACACAACAGATGGTAGAGGAGGCAATAGACGTCATGGATAGAACGACTTCTAAAGCAGCGGGTGGAGATGTTTGCAATGTTCTCCCAGTCCAAGAGGAAGGGGAAGGTGCAGATGCACTGGCAGGAGATGATGCCACCTGCAACCCACAAGTCATATATGATGACAGATTTCCAGAATCATGTGATCAGAAAGCTGACTCCGTAAACGAGAACCAACCCCATGGAAATGATGAAAGAACTGGAGGAGAGGACAGAGCTGTGGTGGGTGAAGACTTAAACCGACATTTGGATAAAGAAGAAGGGCTGGAGGCTCAGGACATTTACAGGAAACAAGACATGGATGAAGATCTAGAGCAGGACATATCAAAAGTGATGCAAACCAGATCACCCATGTCTTCTTCCTCTTTGCACTTTGAGTCTTTTTCACCACTAAATGAGACTCCGACTAAGACCAACCTTCAAAGTGAGACCTTCAGTCCCACTAAGATCAACGTTCCTTTTGAAACCTTCACTCCCACTAAGACCAACCTTGGAAGTGAGACCTTCAGTCCCACTAAGACTAACCTTCAAAGTGAGACCTTCAGTCCTGCTAAGACCATCCTTCCAAGTGAGACCTTCAGTCCCACTAAGACTAACCTTCAAAGTGAGACCTTCAGTCCTGCTAAGACCATCCTTCCAAGTGAGATCTTCAGTCCCACTAAGACTAACCTTCAAAGTGAGACCTTCAGTCCTACTAAGACCATCCTTCCAAGTGAGACCTTCAGTCCCACTAAGACTAACCTTCAAAGTGAGACCTTTAGTCATGCTAAGACCATCCTTCCAAGTGAAACCTTTACTCCCACTGAGACCAACCTTCCAAGTGAGACCTTCAGTCCCACTAAGACTAACCTTCAAAGTGAGACCTTCAGTCCCACTAAGACTAACCTTCCAAGTGAGACATTCAGTCCCACTAATACCAACCTTCCTTGTGATACCTTCACTCCCACCAAGACCAACCTTCCAAGTGAGACCTTCAGTCCCACTAAGACTAACCTTCAAAGTGAGACCTTCACTCCCACTAAGACCAACCTTCCAAGTGAGACCTTCAGTTTCACTAAGACTAACCTTCAAAGTGAGACCTTCAGTCCCACTAGGACCATCCTTCCTTGTGATACCTTCAATCCCACTAAGACCAACCTTCAAATTGAGACCTTCAGTCCCACTAAGACTAACCTTCAAAGTAGTCCCCCTAAGACCATTCTTCTATGTGAGACCTTCACTCCCACTGAGACCAACCTTCAAGGGGAGACCTTTACTTCCTCTAAAACCAACCTTCCATGTGAGACCTTCACTCCCACCAAAACCAACCTTCCAAGTGAGACCTTCACTCCTACTAAGACCACCATTCCATTTGAGACCTTCAGTGCCCCTGAGACCAGCCTTCAAAGGGAGACCTTTACTCCCAGTAAGACCAACCTTCCAAGTGAGACCTTTTCTCTCACTGAGACTAACCTTCCAAGTGAGACCTTCACTCTCGATAAGACCAACCTTCCAAGTGAGACCTTCACTCCCACTGAGACCAACCCTCCAAGTGAGACCTTCATACCCATTCCGACCACCACTATCCACATGAACCTTGTCTCACCTAGTTCAGAGACAGGAAACAAGTTGGCCTTAAATCTGTCCCCAACTGAAGAACAATTCATACCGTCTCATGAAATAACAACAGAATATGCTGAAGAAGAAACTTACAAAGTGTTAGAAGTGGTTGCTGATGAGGAACAACAGGTGGAGCAAGTATTTGATACAACGGTTGGTGTGGAAAAGGTTACCATTCCATCACCTAAGGAAGAAGTAGGGAAAGATGGTGGTTCCAATCAGAACAAAGTCTGTTCCACATTAGCCCCTGCCTGGCAGAGGTCTCTCTCTGGAGGGGATTCCAAAAACATTCCAGTGTCTTCCCCAACCCCATCTGGAGGTGAAGATGGTGAAGAAACCATCAAGAAGGACCTCCATGTGGATGCACAGTCCCATACACATGCGGTAGTGACTTCTGGTAAAACAAACATGGCTGGTGACAATGATGTCAAACCTCAGAAGACTGTGTCTCAGGACCCAGTCAGAGCTCAGACCTCGCCTGTTGCAGCCAAAGAAGGTGAGGAAACTTGTTGTTTAAACTATGGGTGCCATCTTCTTGGATTAATTGAAAGGAATCAAACTAACCTAAACTTATCCTGCACTCGCTTCTACAGAGAGTTCAGTGGTGGTGGAGGGAAGCTACGACAGTCCCTTTGGAGTTCGACTCAGGAAGACAGCAGTTCTGCACAGCTTCAGCTCAGAGGAGGAAAACACAGAGGTAGACATTTTATTCTGAGTTAAGGTTCTTCTCTTAATAACAGTCAAGTTTTAGGGAGTGATGGAATTTTTCCCATCGCAGTTAGACTACATGGTTGGATGGACAGGTAGATGGGTGCAGGCTGTTTTTTTCTTTAAATATGCAGGTAGGCTAAATAATTTCTTAGCATAATCTAAATGTTGGTTTACAAAATGTTGAATATCAAAGTGGACGCTGGATCCCAATGCATGGAATAGGTTTGGACACCCCTGTCTTATAGCATATCTAGTGCCTCAAAGTGGACACAACAATCCTTGCAGGTGTGAATTTGGTAACTTTTATTTGATTTACCCTCCTTTAGGCACCTGTTGAACCTCCAGCACAGCCTGTCAGCTCTAAAGTCGAGCCAACTGCCATTGTCAAACCCTCCACAAGTCCAGCAATCAGCAACAAACCTGCTCTCCCAAAGAAACCAGATATTCATGGAGACAGTGGAGTGAAAACCAAGCGTGTCTCAGGTGCATACTAATCATACCATTATGACGATATACTGTATCAATATTGACAACATCGGGCCCCAAAAAAACACTGGAACACAAATTCCAATGATACCATGTCGTCCGTTTTTAGAGCCCGTCGCAGTCCGTAATGTTTCTACTGGGTCTGAGTGTCCTAGCTGGATCTCTGTGGCCAGACAGAAACAAAAGATCTATAAAAAAAACTCGCTGGATGAAATGACGGTCAAGAAGGTAATCTACATTTAAATTTTTGTCTCCAATATTCTCAGATCGGGAATAGATGATTGACCGTGTGCTGCTGTCATGTGTTTTTTAGGAGGAACAAGACAAGAAGTCTCCACTGCCAACGTACGTCAGCTCTGCTGCAAGGAAAGAACTCGGCAACAAAACGCCTGAATTCACTGGAAAAGGTAAAACAAAAAAACATGTACACACTTTTGGCCTAGACTCTTATAAAGATTATCAAGATCATTGTGTGACGACTAAAAAGCATTCACACATACAGTAGTATTCTACACCAAAATTCATAAATGTGTGTCCTCTTCCTACTTTGCTCTTTTTTAGTCCTCCTTCTCCCATAGTTTTTAATATATAAATGGAACCATGATTTATAAACTTAATTGGTCCCTGAATATGGTTTGTAAACCAAAAAGTTTGTATAGTGAGTTCCCCATGAGAATCAATGTAAACATAAAATAATTGGTTTTGATAGCGGACACTCCGCTGGACTGCAACATCAAACAGCTTTGTCATTCTTTGGTCACTGTTGGCATGTAGTCCTTAACTCTGACATAATGTCATGTTAATGAGGAAGCTGAGCTTGTTTCACACACGACTCCTTTATTTCAGTATCCTGTTCAACACACATGAGCTAACTTGGCTAACAACTTGGTTTACACTCTCGTGATATAATCCCTGACAGTCCCACAGTAAATGAATAATAGTTCCTTCAGCTGCCACTTTATACATAACTTGCTACCTACTGTAACCATTTTAAGCTATAAGAGTGTAAACTACAAACTATTCAAGATTTTAAAATGGACTCAGACTATATCTATTTTATTTATTAAAAGGGCTTATTTACATTCTTCAGATATTCAATGGCATGTCTTTTTCTAAAATGTTTAAAGGGGAACATTATCACAATTTCAGAAGGGTTAAAACCATTAAAAATCAGTTTCCAGAGGCTTATTTTATTTTTCGAAGTTTTTTTCAAAATTTTACCCATCACGCAATATTCCTATAAAAAGCTTCAAAGTGCCTAAATTTTAACCATCGTTATATACACCCGTCCATTTTCCTGGGACGTCACATAGTCATGCCAATACAAACAAACATGGCGGCTAGAACAGCAAGCTATAGCGACATTAGCTCGGATTTAGACTCGGATTTCAGCGGTTTAAGCGAAATTGAAGAAGAAACTGAAGCTATTGAGCCATATCGATTTGAACCGTATGCAAGCGAATCCGACGAAAACGACACGACAGCCAGCGACACGGGAGAAAGCGAGGACTAATTCGGCAATCGCCTTCTAACCAACGATTGGTATGTGTTTATTTTTAAGTGTTGTAATGTTTTTAAGCTAAATAATTGGTAAACACAGTTTATGTAAAATAATTTACGTAAAACCGCGAGTAATGAATAAAGTTTTCATCAATTAATATATTATGTAGACATACCCTCATCCGCTCTCTTTTCCTGAAAGCTGATCTGTCCAGTTTTGGAGTTGATGTCAGCAGGCCAGGGAAGCTAGGGTCGATATTCTTCTCTTGATCATCTTCGGTGGCATAAGGGACGGTAGAAGCGGTGTGAGCCAAGACATCCAGGGGGTTTAGCTCGCTCGTGTGCGGGAACAAACTGCCGCCATTGCTTGCCGTGCTACCGAGGTTCTTTGTCCCTGAATAGCTCACACACTCCGGCAGATTCAATGGGGGTCTGTCGGCAGATTTCTTTGACTTTATCGTTGGAAATGCATCTGCTTTGAGTGTCGCAGGATATCCACACATTCTTGCCATCTCTGTCGTAGCATAGCTTTCGTCGGTAAAGTGTGCGGAACAAACGACTGACCATTTTCGTCGGCTTTCCCCACAGCCTCGTATTTTGAACAAATTCCGTCCAATTTCTTGCCACTTTCGCATCTTTGGGCCACTGGTGCAACTTGAATCCGTCCCTGTTCGTGTTGTTACACCCTCCGACAACACACCGACGAGGCATGATGTCTCCAAGGTACGGAAAACAGTCGAAAAAACGGAAAATAACAGAGCTGATTTGATTCGGTGTTTTAATGTGTTTGAGAAAATGGCGGATTGCTTCCCGATGTGACGTCACGTTGTGACGTCATCGTTCCGAGAGCGAATAATAGAAAGGCGTTTAATTCGCCAAAATTCACCCATTTAGAGTTCGGAAATCGGTTAAAAAAATATATGGTCTTTTTTCTGCAACATCAAGGTATATATTGACGCTTACATAGGTCTGGTGGTAATGTTCCCCTTTAAATCAGTCGTCCATTTCCAAACACATGCATCATTTTCATTCCTAGTATGATGTTTATTTATTATTTCATACAACATTTTAAATATTTGTTTAAATTGCATCCTGATTAAAAAAAACATATCCTCCAGTTTGTGGCTATTATGATATATTTTCAGAGGATATGCATTTTAACAGCATGTTTTAAAGAGAGTAATGGCTCAACAATTGTTTTTTTTTCCAAACAACACAACAACGTTACAGCAAGCTTAGATGTCAACACGCACATACTCTGGGAGTTTCGGGATCAAACGAGCAGTGGCTTCACCGCTAGTGTTAGCACAAACTAGCAGTGTGAGGCGATCCTTCATTGACTTGTGCCTTCACCTTTGCTGTATTTTTTAAGGTTTTTTTCAGTCCCATTACAATTAAAGACTTGCTCCTTTGCTGATAAAATCCTTGAACTAAAGGGACTGCAGGCCGGAGGTCAAACTAGCTTGTCTCACAACCGAGAGTTATATCAAATCAAATCAAATCAACTTTATTTATAAAGCACATTTACAGCGAGACTGTGAGAGTTTGGGTCATGTTGCCATCATAGTGCAGTCTACACGTATCTCTTATGTTTGACTGCCATCTACTGGTCACACTTTTTATTACACCATGTACCAAATAAAATTGCTTCGAGGTCGTTAAGCAAAACCAGAATTATTGATATAAGGCACACTGTCAAGTTTGAGGGAAAAAAAGGATTTTAAGTGCGCCTTATAGTCCGGAAAATACGTCATATCAAACAATGAATGTCCAAATTGTTCATGGAGGTGTTTGGGGATATTTTCATGTTGCAAAACCGCCATGTGGCCCAGTTGACCAAGAGAGAAGAACATGCTTTGCTTTAGAATGTCACAGTGCACTTTGGAATTGTTCCTCAATGAACCACAGCTCTCCAGACCGCGACAATGGTTTTCTCTTAAGTTCAATCAATCAATCAATTCCTTTATTGTCATTGTCATAATAACACTTAAGTCATACATGTCAACGAGATTTTGTTTGAGCTTTGTCCAGCGGCATAGAAACTGCATTGAAGTGCAGGTTGACCATAGTTTACAGTTTAGCATTGTTAGTAAGATGGCGAATAGAGGACGTGGGGGTGGGAACAGTCGGATGTCTGATGGGTGTTACATTGATGTTGCAGCAGTGCAATGTCCAGAGCACAATTATTGAGGTGGTGAAGAGTGAGGTAATAAGATGGTCCGGGGCAGCAAAGGGGCAGGCTGTTCATTTAGCAGTCTCACAGCCTGGGGATACAGACTGTGAGACATTCTGGTGGTCCTGGTGCGAATCGCTCTATACCTCCTTCCAGAGGGTAGCAGGTTGAAGAGGCCATGTGCTGGGTGGTATCTGTCCTTCAGGATGTTGTGTACCCGCTTTAGGCAGCGAGTTGTGTACATGGCACTCATCTCTGGGAGTATCGTCCTTGTAATTTTCCCCGCCGCTTTGACCACTCGCTGGAGGGCCTGTTGGTTCGCTTTAGTGCAGCTAGCAAACCACACTAAAAAGCCGTAAGTGAGGACACTGCTGATGGCACAGTTGTAAAAGTTTACCATTAGTAAACAGCTACAAGTTGTTGGCTATTTAGACAATAATGGCTGTGTTGTCATTTTCAGTAGATGATACATCTATACTGCTATATAAGCTGTACACTGACTACTCCTGAGTCTATCCATGTTTTGTTTCTACACTATTGTGCATCAAGATGATGTTCTGTAAAAACAAATGGCGGAGGCGTGCTCACTCATCTTTAAGAAATGCTAACAGTGTCTTCTCTCCTGCAGTGAGTTTGTCAGAAAGCAGCAATCCTCCATGGCCTGCGGAGAAGGAGGGCAGGAAGTCTCTGTCGCCTCCTACTCCGGTGCCACCTCAGCCTCCTAAATCCCAAGCACAGTCCTGCCCTGCACCTGCTAAACCACCGGCTCCTCTGGTCACTGCCAAACCTGCATCCTCCCATCCATCCCCATCCTCCTCCGCTCCGGCTCCTCTGAAATCTCCCACTAGCGTCAACCCTCCGGTCCTCTCCAAAACCTCCCCCCCGTCCAAGCCCACGCTCACATCACCTCCTTTTTCATCGAGAGTCAACCCTCCCCTGCCGGGGCCGAGAGCTCCGGCGCTTTCCGCTCCAGCTTCTGTAGCCCCGCGTGGTCTTCCACCTTCGCCCTTGCCCCAAGATGAGCCACCTTGGATGGCTCTGGCCAAGAAGAAGGCCAAAGCTTGGAGCGAGATGCCTCAGATCGTTCAGTGACACACCCAGGTGTGCTCCTCTGCTTCAGTGTTGCGCTTTGAAGGCCACTTGACTCTCCACTAACAGCCTGGATGGACCACACTACGTTTGCACATTAAGCAGAGCTCTTCTTGCTTCCTTGTTGCTTGTAAGCATCTGGCAATCTTCTGTAAAATGACTCCAATCACGCTAACCATTAACATGTTGTCACGTGGACCTTCAGCCATACTTTGAGATCATAAGGTGCCTAAGTAAGGGAAAGGATGGAGGCACCTGAAAAAGTACAGAGGAGTTCCAGGACCACACTGAAGGGAATACAAAGTACAATTATGAGGGGAAAACAATGTAACGGTATGAGGAAAAGTAAAGTGGTTCTTGGTGAATGACAAAACGCCCTCACAAATCTGAAGGGAAAAGTCAGCCACTGTAACTCGCAGCGATTTCTCACGCATAAATGAGTACTTTTTTGTTAAAAAATACTTAATTTCTGTCAAAACTGTCCTCATCTTAACATCCTGTATTTTATGCTCATAATATTACAAATTGATTCCACAGTAGGGAAGGGATTCATACGGACCCCATTGCTGGGTGGATATTGCGTGCGAGGAAGGGGTGGGAGGGTTAATCATTTTTGCAATGCAGTTTTCTGAAAATGATGGAAAGCGCCACTCTACATAATAATAATAATAATGGATTAGATTTATATAGCGCTTTTCTAGACACTCAAAGCACTTTACAGAGAAGTGAGAACCCATCATTCATTCACACCTGGTGGTGGTAAGCTACATTTGTAGCTGCCCTGGGGTAGACTGACGGAAGCGTGGCTGCCTACGGCCCCTCCAACGGCAGTGATTTGGGACGGCAAGAGGCGGGGCGCGAACCTGCAACCCTCAAGTTTCCGGCACGGCTGCTCTACCCACCACGCCATGCCGCCTCCACATAGCAACTGACGCCGTGGTCAACGGTGGAATCGCCACAAAGCATTCGACACTCTACTGCCATCCGGCGGCTGAGGTGAATGATGCACCCCAGCCCCCGCCCCCAATTCATCAAGTTTCATTTGTCAGAAAAGACGTGACTAATGGGGCCATATGCATCCCCTTCCGACTGGAATTGTCATAATGATACAGTTTCTTCATAATATTAATCATATTTAATATAGCACCTTTATTCTTCATTATAGGATAACACAAGCTATTAGGGGTGTGGGAAAAAATCAATTTGAATTCAAATCGCGATTCTCATGTTGTACGATTCAGTATCGATTCTCATTTTTCAAAAAATCGATTTGTATTTTTATTTTTTTATTAATCAATCCAACAAAATAATACAAAGCAATACCATAACAATGCAATCCAATTCCAAAAACCAAACCCGACCCAGCAACACTCAGAACTGCAATAAACAGAGCAATTGAGAGGAGACACAAACACGACAGAACAATCCAAAAGTAGTGAAACAAAAATGAATATTATCAACAACAGTATCAATATTAGTTACAATTTCAACATAGCAGTGATTCAAAATCCCTCATTGACATTATCATTAAACATTTATCAAAAAAAAATAATTAAAAACAGAACAATAATGTCACAGTGGCTTACACTTGCATCGCATCTCATAAGCTTGACAACACACTGTGTCCAATATTTTCACAAACATAAAATAAGTCATATTTTTGGTTCAGTTAATAGTTTAAACAAATTTACATTATTGCAATCAGTTGATAAAACATTGTCCTTTACAATTATAAAAGCTTTTTACAAAAATCTACTACTCTGCTTGCATGTCAGCAGACTGGGGTAGATCCTGCTGAAATCCTATGTATTGCATGAATAGAGAATTGTTTTGAATCGAGAATCGCGTTGAATCGATATTGAATCGAATCGTGGGTCACCCAAAGATTCGCAGCCCTACTAGCTATTCACAAAAAATTAAGGATATTTAGCTTTCTGGTGAAATTTCAAGATGAATCTAAACCAGGGGTGTCAAACGTACGGCGCGAGGGCCAGATCAGGCCCGCAAACAGGTTTTATCCGGCCCGTGGGATGAGTTTGCGAAGTATAAAAATGTACCTGAAATTTTTGAATGAAAGAAACAGCTGTTCTAAATGTGTCCACTGGATGTCGCAATAGCAATTCTTTGTATCTTTGTAGATGATGCTACATGCGTACAAAATAAACCACATGATGTTTGTGCACCAGTCGAGGAAAATGATCAAACTACATAAATAGCATCCTGTAATTTGATTTTGACATTTTTTTTTATCTTGATTGATTGAAAATGAACACCAATGACTTGACTGAGGAACATTATCACATAGGAAAATAATAAGAAAATATAAGTAACGACAAATAAATTACTAACCGCAACATGTAAGTTTAAAGAAAACCTAACAACATTATGATTTGTACATTTGTGCTTGTTCTATTTGTAAACAAAGAAAACAATCTGACGTCTTTATTTTGAAGTTATCGTGCCGTGATTTTACCAGTCCAGCCCACTTTGGAGTACATTTTTCTCCATGTGGCCTCCGATCTAAAATTAGTTTGACACCCCTGATCTAAACCATACAATAACCTTTACAGGCGAACCTAAAACTTCTGAATGGAAATGTCCAAAGTTTCCGTACTTTTGAACACCAAAACTAAAACCGGTGTGATCCGTGCATCAACCAAAATACATTTTCACAGAAAAAAAACTCTGTAACTCTAAGCTCAGTGGCCACTTTCCTCTGACAACATCCTTTGGAAGCGTGATGGCTGCTGATTGCTTGTTGAGGTGTGCTCTTTGACTCATGTTGTCAAAAAGTAAACAGCTTGATGAAGAGTACTGAAAACACCAATTGTATTGATACAATTATGGATCACACACCTGTTGGCTCCTTGTAAGAGAACAAGTTGTGTGAGAAGTAGTGAGCCATTGACATTCAAATGTTTAGACAAGGTCAAATGAGGTTCACCTGCACATTTTAGTTTTATCCTGCATTTTTTTTGTGAGTAGTGCAAATATTTTTTTACACCCAATATGTTGGCATCTTGTCATTCTATTAATTTATTCTCATAGTTGTATTTTTGTTTCCTTTCCATTGTGGCCGTGATGATCCTCGCTCAGACAGAGACGGGGACACTGCGATGTGTTTCGTACTCAGAAAAGAGGCAAAGTAGCAGTTTGTGCAAGTGCTTACTTTAGGAGCTCATACTTTTAAGGAATATAAACCACTTTTAAATCGTAAGCGCATCCAACATCAACTAATCAAAATGTGTTCATCTGTGCTTAAGGCAAATATTGCTGTCATCACACAAGCCACTAAAACCAAACTTTTCTAGCGGTCAATGTATTTTTAAGTCTTTCTTTTGGGTGTTTTGAAGCTGCAAGTGATGATGTGTCAGCATCTTTTAACTTGAGCTTAAAACTTTTAACAATGATACTTTTTTTTCAGTATTTGTTTATTTGCATTGCCATTTGATTATTGTCTATTTTCTCATCACTACCGAAAACGATGTTACTGGTAGTGAAAAAGCAGCCGATATGTGGAGATCCATGTGCTGCAGCAAGGAAAGCAAGAAAGGTTTCATTGTTGGTAGCGGATTCATCTAATATCTCACACGCTTATGTTGTTTGTGTTTGTTCTATTTTGTATTGCCTTGGAAAATTTGTGGTGTACATACGAGGTGCAGTAAATAACAAATTAAATCTTTTTTTCTGTGTTTTGGTGTCACTTTTGTGTGAAAGTGTCATGAAAGGGGCCTGAAAATAGAAAAGTTAATTTGGGTGAACTATCCATCCATCCATGGTCGTGGAACTGTGGACCAGCTCTATACTCTCGGCAGGGTCCTTGAGGGTGCATGGGAGTTTGCCCAACCAGTCTACATGTGCTTTGTGGACTTGGAGAAGGCATTCGACCGTGTCCCTCGGGAAGTCCTGTGGGGAGTGCTCAGAGAGTATGGGGTTTCGGACTGTCTGATTGTGGCGGTCCGCTCCCTGTATGATCAGTGTCAGAGCTTGGTTCGCATTGCCGGCAGTAAGTCGGACACGTTTCCGGTGAGGGTTGGACTCCGCCAAGGCTGCCCTTTGTCACCGATTCTGTTCATAACTTTTATGGACAGAATTTCTAGGCGCAGTCAAGGCGTTGAGGGGATCCGGTTTGGTGGCTGCAGGATTAGGTCTCTGCTTTTTGCAGATGATTTGGTCCTGATGGCTTCATCTGGCCAGGATCTTCAGCTCTCACTGGATCGGTTCGCAGCTGAGTGTGAAGCGACTGGGATGAGAATCAGCACCTCCAAGTCCGAGTCCATGGTTCTCGCCCGGAAAAGGGTGGAGTGCCATCTCCGGGTTGGGGAGGAGATCTTGCCCCAAGTGGAGGAGTTCAAGTACCTCGGAGTCTTGTTCACGAGTGAGGGAAGAGTGGATCGTGAGATCGACAGGCGGATCGGTGCGGCGTCTTCAGTAATGCGGACGCTGTATCGATCCGTTGTGGTGAAGAAGGAGCTGAGCCGGAAGGCAAAGCTCTCAATTTACCGGTCGATCTACGTTCCCATCCTCACCTATGGTCATGAGCTTTGGGTTATGACCGAAAGGACAAGATCACGGGTACAAGCGGCCGAAATGAGTTTCCTCCGCCGGGTGGCGGGGCTCTCCCTTAGAGATAGGGTGAGAAGCTCTGTCATCCGGGGGGAGCTCAAAGTAAAGCCGCTGCTCCTCCGCATCGAGAGGAGCCAGATGAGGTGGTTCGGGCATCTGGTCAGGATGCCACCCGAGCGCCTCCCTAAGGAGGTGTTTAGGGCATGTCCGACCGGTAGGAGGCCACGAGGAAGACCCAGGACACGTTGGGAAGACTATGTCTCCCGGCTGGCCTGGGAACGCCTCGGGATCCCCCGGGAGGAGCTGGACGAAGTGGCTGGGGAGAGGGAAGTCTGGGCTTCCCTGCTTAGGCTGCTGCCCCCGCGACCCGACCTCGGATAAGCGGAAGAAGATGGATGGATGGATTTCTACCGCTTGTCCCTTTTGGGGTGGCGGGGGGTGCTGGAGCCTATCTCAGCTGCATTCGGGCGGAAGGCGGGGTAAACCCTGGACAAGTCGCCACTTCATCACAGGGCCAACACAGACAGACAACATTCACACTCACATTCACACACTAGGGCCAATTTAGTGTTGCCAATCAACCTATCCCCAGGTGCATGTCTTTGGAGGTGGGAGGAAGCCCACGCAGTCACGGGGAGAACATGCAAACTCCACACAGAAAGATCCCGAGCCCGGGATTGAACTCAGGACTACTCAGGACTAGGGATGTCCGATAATGGCTTTTTGCCGATATCCGATATTCCAATATTGTCCAACTCTTTAATTACCGATACCGATATCAACCGATATATGCAGTCGTGGAATTAACACATTATTATGCCTAATTTGGACAACCAGGTATGGTGAAGATAAAGTACTTTTTAAAAAAATTAATAAAATAAGATAAATAAATTAGAAACATTTTTTTGAATAAAAAAGAAAGTAAAACAATATAAAAACAGTTACATAGAAACTATTAATTAATGAAAATGAGTAAAATTAACTGTTAAAGGTTAGTACTGTTAGTGGACCAGCAGCACGCACAATCATGTGTGCTTAAGGACTGTATCCCTTGCAGACTGTATTGATATATATTGATGTATAATGTAGGAACCAGAATATTAATAACAGAAAGAAACAACCCTTTTGTGTGAATGAGTGTAAATGGGGGAGGGAGGTTTTTTGGGGTTGGTGCACTAATTGTAAGTGTATCTTGTGTTTTTTATGTTGATTAATAAAAAACAAAAATAATAATAATAATAAAAAAAACAATACCGGTAATAAAAAAAAAGACACCGATAATTTCCGATAATACATTTTAACGCATTTATATTTATTTAACGACATCCCTACTCAGGACCTTCGTATTGTGAGGCACATGCACTAACCCCTGTCGCACCGTGCTACTAAAACTTGGAAAATCACATGATGTACTCCCACAATGTGTATTGCATAGGCCTGGTAGGCGAGTCTCTTCACACCAACCCCAATTTCTGTTTCACTGACGGAAGACTCGAGTTCAGTCTCGGTTGCAATATCTTTTGTGTTTGTAGTTTGCATGTTCTCCTGAAGTAACTTTGCACAAAAAATGTGTCCATAACTACACCTCTGCATAATATTGTATCCTTATCAAAAATTAAATAAAACAAAACAAAAAAAAATATTGTTAAACTTTCAAAAAAGAATAACATTACTTGTGTTGTTTTTCAGTCTGTAACTGAGAAGATTTGAAGAGCATCAGTTTGTCTGAAATTCAGAAAAAATACATCCTTATTTAAAATATAAACCTTTGTTTGTTAAACTCTCAACAAATGATAAAACATTCAAATTGGTCACCAACACTAACTTGTTATATAAAACATTTTAACCTACAAAACTATTTGTGTAGATGTGTTTTAATTTAAATGAGAACGTCAGGATTAATGGCTACAAAGAATAGATTTTGTAGTGCACAGCTTTTCGAAGCAGGGATTGATGCGTGATACTGATAAAGCATTTTACCCGGGCAAGAATTACCACCCCCCACCCATATGAACTACTATCTACTATACAAATAAAAGACAAATACTTATGTAATTTATTCATACCAGTGTATCTTAGAAATCCAAAAAAAGCTCTGAATTCAAGGGCATGAAAATACTGCTGGATAATTACAAACCCCGTTTCCATATGAGTTGGGAAATTGTGTTAGATGTAAATATAATCGGAATTCAATGATTTGCAAATCATTTTCAACCCATATTCAGTTGAATATGCTACAAAGACAACATATTTGATGTTCAAACTGATAAAAAAATGTTTGTGTGCAAATAATCATTAACTTTAGAATTTGATGCCAGCAACACGTGACAAAGAAGTTGGGAAAGGTGGCAATAAATACTGATAAAGTTGAGGAATGCTCATCAAACACTTATTTGGAACATCCCACAGGTGTGCAGACTAATTGGGAATAGGTGGGTGCCATGATTGGGTATAAAAGTCGATTCCATGAAATGCTCAGTCATTCACAAACAAGGATGGGGCGAGGGTCACCACTTTGTCAACAAATGCCTGAGTAAATTGTTGAACAGTTTAAGAAAAACCTTTCTCAGCCAGCTATTGCAAGGAATTTAGGGATTTCACCATCTACGGTCCGTAATATCATCAAAGGGTTCAGAGAATTTGGAGAAATCACTGCACGTAAGCAGCTAAGGCCGTGACCTTCTATCCCTCAGGCTGTACTGCATCAACAGGCGACATCAGTGTGTAAAGGATATCACCACATTGGCTCAGGAACACTTCAGAAACCCACTGTCAGTAACTACAGTTGGTCGCTACATCTGTAAGTGCAAGTTAAAACTCTCCTATGCAAGGCGAAAACCGTTTATCAACAACACCCAGAAACGTCGTCGGCTTCGCTGGGCCTGACCTCATCTAAGATGGACTGATACAAAGTGGAACAGTGTTCTGTGGTCTGACGAGTCCACATTTCAAATTATTTTTGGAAACTTTGGACGTCGTGTCCTCCGGACCAAAGAGGAAAAGAACCATCCGGATTGTTATAGGCGCAAAGTTGAAAAGCCAGCATCTGTGATGGTATGGGGGTGTATTAGTGCCCAAGACATGGGTAACTTACACATCTGTGAAGGCGCCATTAATGCTGAAAGGTACATACAGGTTTTGGAGCAACATATGTTGCCATCTAAGCAACGTTACCATGGACGCCCCTGCTTATTTCAGCAAGACAATGCCAAGCCACGTGTTACATCAACGTGGCTTCATAGTAAAAGAGTGCGGGTACTAGACTGGCCTGCCTGTAGTCCAGACCTGTCTACCATTGAAAATGTGTGGCGCATTATGAAGCCTAAAATACCACAACGGAGACCCCCGGACTGTTGAACAACTTAAGCTGTACATCAAGCAAGAATGGGAAATAATTCCACCTCAGAAGCTTAAAAAATGTGTCTCCTCAGTTCCCAAACGGTTACTGAGTGTTGTTAAAAGGAAAGGCCATGTAACACAGTGGTGAACATGCCCTTTCCCAACTACTTTGGCACGTGTTGCAGCCATGAAATTCTAAGTTAATTATTATTTGCAAAAAAAAAATAAAGTTTATGAGTTTGAACATCAAATATCTTGTCTTTGTAGTGCATTCAATTGAATATGGGTTGAAAAGGATTTGCAAATCATTGTATTCCGTTTATATTTACATCTAACACAATTTCCCAACTCATATGGAAATGGGGTTTGTATATTTCAGTCAAAATGTCCTCTAAGTCATTAGCTCATATCAAAAAAAGAGCCATCTTTTCTAATATCATATATAAAATCGTATATAAAATACCAGTGGAAATTAAAGTGTAATGAAATTAGAGCACGGCTCAAGATTCATGATTTGGTGTTCCAGATGTTTCTGACTTCTCACTATAGACATTAAGACACCTGTCATTGCCACAGTGCCAGCAGGGTGCCTAACAAAGCCATCCAGCAGGTCAGCTGGGTTATAGGCACGTGTGGACCACCGCAGCCGTTCAGGAGGTTCCCCACCCGAGACCAGGACCCGTTATTTGGCAGAGGTTCCACTCCCAGTATGCGGCAAAGCACGTTATAGACGTCCACTGCTCGGATCGGTGGAGCCCGAACATTCTGTTTGAAGTCTGCAGAAGAGAGAAGATCATCTGAGTCATGACTAAAACCTTGGTGCCAGTGCAGCAGAATCTCTGAAGTCAAAAAGGGGAAGGAAGGAACAGCGTGATGATGACCATGAATCGGGAATAAAAGTAACGGTGCACATATGTCTGTCCTGGCTGTTCAGTACAATGATACGAAAGCATTAAGTTCCGATCAATACGAAAATACCATCTAAATGCAGACAAATTCCATCTATCCATCCATTTTCTACCGCTTTGTCCCTTTTGGGATTGCGGGGGGTGCTGGAGCCTATCTCAGCTGCATTCGGGCGGAAGGCGGGGTAAACCCTGGACAAGTCGCCACCTCATCACAGGGCCAACACAGATAGACAGACAACATTCACACTCACATTCACACACTAGGGCCAATTTAGTGTTGCCAATCAACCTATCCCCAGGTGCATGTTTTTGGAGGAAGCCGGAGTACCCGGAGAGAACTCACGCAGTCACGGGGAGAACATGCAAACTCCACACAGAAAGATCCGAGCCCGGGATTGAACTCAGGACTACTCTGGACCTTCGTATTGTGAGGCACATGCACTAACCCCTGTTCCACCGTGCTGCCCTGCAGACAAGTTAACAGGTAAAATAAAATGTATTATTATTATTATCATGATTACCAGGTCCTGCAGCCAAGAAAAAGCCGCCCATGTCGAGGAATTCATTGTCGTAACCATGCCAACCATTTTGCCAAGCCAGGGGCTGCTCACTGCTGTCATTGTTCCAGTACGGGAGTTTGGCCTTATTCTGGAGAGAGTATTGACAGAAGATGCGTACAAAATAAATAAATCACATTTCAATGGTTACATTTGCAACAAAGATTTCCTCATTGTGGAATTATTACATTCCATTCTAATTCAAACTGGTTGAATAAATATTCTCCTTCACTTCTTGTAAGTTAGAAAAGGCAATGGGTGAGGAAGTCCAGAGGTGGACAAAGTAGATGTTTGTAGCTAGTTTGAGTAAAATTAAGATTTACCTGGGTGATAAACCAGCCTGGCTCAGCCACCAGGGTCATTGGGGCTACAAACTTTCCGCCTCTGTAATGGAAGCGTTCAGGGATGTCCTCTCTGGTATAAACATGCATGTTAGGGACTTTGGACAAAGCAGCATGTACCTGAAAACAACACATGTCAAGTACATAAATATAAAGACAGGTACATATATGTATTGTGTTTATACATCATCCCTTTATCGGACTTCATTTTATTGAATTGTCCAAATTGCCAGTGGCGCATGTGTCAGTTGTTTTCATACTTGCCAACCTTGAGACCTCCGAATTCGGGAGATCGAGGGGCGGGGTTAAGGGGGAGGAGTATATTTATAGCTAGAATTCACTGAAATTAAAGTATTTCTTATATCCATCCATCCATCCATTTTATATATATATATATATATATATATATATATATATATATATATATATATATATATATATATATATACATATATATATGTATAGTACAGTACACAGTATATATATATATATATATATATATATATGTATAGTACAGTACACAGTACTGAAAACACAGTTGTTCTACTAACTGTACTGTACTTGCTGCTTACTTAAAGAGGAACATTATCACCAGACCTATGTAAGCGTCAATATATACCTTGATGTTGCAGAAAAAAGACCATATATTTTTTTAACCGATTTTCGAACTCTAAATGGGTGAATTTTGGCGAATTGAACGCCTTTCTATTATTCGCTCTCGGAGCGATGACGTCACAGCGTGACGGAAAGCAATCCGCCATTTTCTCAAACACATTACAAATCAGCTCTGTTATTTTTCGTTTTTTCGACTGTTTTCCGTACCTTGGAGACATCATGCCTCGTCGGTGTGTTGTCGGAGGGTGTAACAACACGAACAGGGACGGATTCAAGTTGCACCAGTGGCCCAAAGATGCAAAAGTGGCAAGAAATTGGACGTTTGTTCCGCACACTTTACAGACGAAAGCCATGCTACGACAGATATGGCAAGAACGTGTGGATATCCTGCGACACTCAAAGCAGATGCTGACATCAACTCCAAAACTGGACAGATCAGCTTTCAGGAAAAGAGAGCGGATGAGGGTATGTCTACAGAATATATTAATTGATGAAAATTGCGCTGTCTGCACTCTCAAAGTGCATGTTTTGCCAAATGTATTTCATATGCTGTAAACCTAGTTCATAGTTGTTAGTTTCCTTTAATGCCAAACAAACACATACCAATCGTTGGTTAGAAGGGGATCGCCGAATTCGTCCTCGCTTTCTCCCGTGTCGCTGGCTGTCTTGTCGTTTTCGTCGGTTTCGCTTGCATACGGTTCAAACCAATATGGCTCAATAGCTTCAGTTTCTTCATCAATTTCGTTTTCGCTACCTGCCTCCACACTACAACCATCCGTTTCAATACATGCGTAATCTGTTGAATCGCTTAAGCCGCTGAAATCCGAGTCTGAATCCGAGCTAATGTCGCTATATCTTGCTGTTCTATGCGCCATGTTTGTTTGTATTGGCATCACTGTGTGACGTCACAGGAAAATGGACGGGTGTATATAACGATGGTTAAAATCAGGCACTTTGAAGCTTTTTTTAGGGATATTGCGTGATGAGTAAAATTTTGAAAAAAAATTCAAAAAATAAAATAAGCCACTGGGAACTGATTTTTAATGGTTTTAACCCTTCTGAAATTGTGATAATGTTCCCCTTTAAAAAAAAATAACACTCACCTTTCACTATTTGAGTAGCTTTTGTTCTGCCATTTGAGTACTGGCGACCGATCTCTGAATCCGGGAACATATCCTTCACATATTTTTTGAAAACATCCGCAAATGAGAACGGGATGTTGTTTGCAAGGTGGCCCATAATACTGCGTTGCCGCCGCTTCTCTGACCATTTATGAGTGACTATATCCATTCGGCCACCGTGTTATGGGTTATAGATAAACCTATGGATAACGGAGACATATATAATAGTCTCCTTTTCAGGTGAGAGGACGCTAAAGGCAGTGCTTTTAAGGCACGCCCCCAATATTGTTGTCCGGGTGGAAATTTTGGATATTACAACGTGTCGTAATTTTTAAGCAATGCATGATGGGAATTTTGAAGCAATGCATGATGGGAATCTGGATGTTGTGTGTCAGTGTATTGTAATAATCCCAGGAATGTAGGCTCATACGACTTCTTTGTTTGTCTTGTCTTTATTGCACAAGATGTAATTAAACCACACAACAGCTCCAATGTGTGTCTATCCCTTTTCCCGGCAAAACTCAAACACCCACTTCCTATTAACAACGTCACTTCCATATATCTCCCGGACGTCCCGCCCCCCAGCCACAGTCATTGGCTAACACTCCGTAGCCAGCTGCTACAGTATTAACGTGTCGGCTGGAATAAACACACGCTGAGAAATAGCTCCGTGCCTGCCTACTTTATGGGTTATAGATAAACCTATGGATAACGGAGACATATATAATAGTCTCCTTTTCAGGTGAGAGACGACGCTAAAGGCAGTGCCTTTAAGGCACGCCCCCAATATAGTTGTCCGGCTGGAAATCGGGAGATTTTCGGGAGAATGGTTGTCCCGGGAGATTTTCGGGAGAGGCACTGAAATTCGGGAGTCTCCCGGAAAATTTGGGGAGGATCGGCAAGTATGGTTGTTTTCTTTGTAAATGTTCATCAATAAATCAACAAACCCAGACAAGAAGTAATTATGTTTGTGTGTAAATTCCATGAACTATAATATATATCATTAACAGCATATGGTACTCCACCTCTTACTATAACCTCAGTTGGGTTCAACTATAGAAGAAACATTGGACCTCTGCATTTTCTCCATCAAGTAATAATCAGCCACTTTGTGCTTTGCCATCAAATAATTATTTCCTCCAATTTTACAACCTTTATGTAATACTATTTTTTTTTTAATTCTGTCTTTACCTGTTTCATAAAAACCTTCCATAGCAATTATGGACTGTACATTTTTGTACCAACAATGGGTTCAGATCCACCCAATGTATACCTGTTAAATATTATGTCAAAGGAGACTGATCATAATTTAAATCTACATTTAAAACTCTTCCTTGTGGTCTAGATAATATGTATTGAATATGTTTTGGTGTAAATTCTGTGTAAAATTTGCTCCACAGTCACTTTTATAACCTTTTTTTTTCAGTCAGTCTGCATACGTTCGTTTCTGGAGATTGCAAGTGTAACCGCACCCCACTCTCTCCAAAATAATCATATTTTATCTTTTAAAAATGTTTAACTGTTTAAGTATATACAGTATCTAGAATTTGTCACCGCTATTCTATTTCCAGACACGGTCGAAAATTAATTTCGTAAACATTATATAGATTCACCCGGTCACAGGATTAGGTACACCTGCACACTCTTCCATCAGTTCAGAGCTTTTTTTCAGCATTTATGTCACGGCATGTCGCACGTCTGTGGTATTATGCAAATGCCACGATTAGATTGAAATAATACTTTATACTACCTTTTTTTGTTTTTTTCCTCATAGTCTGAAGCAGAGGTCGAGGAACTCCATTATGATTTGACGCTTTGACATTATTTAACGCGATTATCCAACATTTTGACAACATTAAAAAGTCAGAAATTAGGAACTTCATCATAGGTCCCCTTTATAATTATATGTTAGTATACATGGATATGTATATGGATATATATATATATATATATATATATACACACACATATGAATAAAGTTAATATTGGCAACAATACTAAAACATGCTATTAAACATTTAAGTGAAACATGTATTTTTTTTCAATTTAAATTAAAATTTAATTTTAATTTATATTTGCTGCCATGGGCTTTTTTAGACTTTTAAGCGAGTTGTTTTGTATTCGTATTTTTCGGACTATAAGGCACACTTAAAATCCTTTGACAGTGCGCTTTATAACCCAGTGCACTTAATGTATGTATTAATTCTGATTATGCTTACCGACCTCGAAGTTATTATATTTAGTACATGGTGTAATGATAGGTGTGACCAGTAGATGGCAGTCACACATAAGAGATAATTGTAGACTGCAGTTGACTGACAAGCAACTCCAAAGGTTTGATGTTTAATTGAGAATACAAAACATTACAAACGACACTCAAAAAACTGTCAAAATCTTTTAGTATGACTTTGCTAAGCTACGAAGTCGCACTGCTTGATGGATTGTCAGCGAATTACGGCTGCCATAGTCAGACATATTGTGCTTCAACATACAGGTATTATTATGGAGCGTGTATAAGGACCCAAAAACGGCATCTATTAGCAGACATTTTATCTGGCGTTTTTGTTTCGCCCTATTATGCAAAACCAACTTTTCTTAACTATTGGTACCTGCTGATGTGTTTTTGGGATCTGCATAACTCCCAAATATTTGCGCGCGTCCGCCATTGCGGTTCGACGCCATAGTCAATAAACTCTTTCTTTTTCTCTATCCTCTTGTTGTGGGGCATTCATCCTCCGCTGTTGCCATTTCTAATATAAAGTAACGTACAGTTCCAACTTATATCTGTCAGTAAACTCGCTATGGAAGCGTTAAAAACTACCGGTACAACAGTGTAACGGAGCAAAGATGCTGTCCAAGTGAAGCCATGTAAATAAGATCACCCACAAATGGGCTCATCTTGAAGAGGCGGTCCGAAAACGGCTTGAAGACGGTCTGTAAAACATAAGGGTGTAACGGTACACAAACATTTCGGTTCGCTACGTACCTCGGTTTAGAGGTCACAGTTCGGTTCATTTTTGGTACAGTAAGAAAACAACAAAATATAAATGTTTTGGTTATTTATTTACCAAATTTGTAAACAACGGCTTTATCCTTTTAACATTGGGAACACTATAATAATTCTACCCACGTTAATCAACATTAAACTGCATCAAGTTGTTGCTCAGATTAAATAAAATGACAATACTTTTCTTCTACATATAGAAAGTGCAACATTAAACAGTTTCAAGTCAACTCATCGTGCTTAATTTATTACAGCATTTGGGAAGCCTGTAGTTAATTTTTATTATGTAAATGTTATATTTTTATCAACATGTGATAGCAGGGACCCTGCCATTCAAAACTAGGCTGCTCCATTACTAATGATTAATGTAACTATAGCTGAAAAAATAGTACAATAGCAATAGGAGAGACAATTCATCCCTGAACACCATGGAGTTCATGTAGGCTTTATGATGCAGTTACATTATTATATCAACTATCAGAGAAACTCTTCATTTAACATCATGTCCTTTTTTGCTGCTTCAACACAGCTCAATCAACACAGAAAAAGGTAAAGTGAAATAACAGACAGACAGGGCTTTGCTGTCCGTGACACACACACACACACACACACACACGCACAGACACACACACACACACACACACACACACACACACGCACACACACCGCAAAATGAGCTAACGTTACGCTAAAAGCGAATTAGCCTTCACCTCAAGCCAGGACTGCGAACGAGCTGAAGCTGCCGTTTATGTTTCTAGAACGTCAACGGGCTCATAGTGATGTTACTAGTAGTTGACTGGGATGTGTTTATTATAATTTGGGGAGAGTCCGCTGCCTGATGCTTACCTGCTAAACGCTAAGCACTGACTACATGCGCTCTGAATACGCACTGCTGATTGGCTGTTACCGCTCTGAATACGCACTGCTGATTGGCTGTTACCGCTATGTTTGTAACCAATCAGATGGTTGTGTGGGTGGGACAATGCTGGGTGATGTGTAGAGTCCTGACAGAGACAGGCAGAAGGAAGCGGAGCAGCTTGTTAAGACTTTAGCTTAGTCGGCTACTTTATATGTTCGTGTGGAAACTCGTTCGGTACACCTGCGAACCGAACCCCCAGTACCGAAACGGTTCAATACAAATACACGTACCGTTACACCCCTAGTAAAACATAATCTATGCATCATTACATGGTATGTAGACCACGAGGAAGTGTTTTATATGTAGAAAAAAATTTCATAATATTATGATCCGGTGCGCCTTTTGTATGAAAATAGACCTGAATAGACCCGCTCATCGGCAGCGCGCCTTATAATCCGGTGCACCCTATGGTCCGAAAAATACGGTCATGTTGGAGCGTTATCTCCATGGTCGATTATCAATTGTTGTTATTCAACAAATCCAAATTATGGTCTTACCTGTTGGAACTTATCTCCTTTGACCCACAAACTCACAACTGGTCCTTTGTCCATCATCTTGACAACATCTGACATGTTGATGTACTTGTCCAGCTCGATGACTTTCTCCATCCAATCAATTTTTGTCATGCCATGGTCGGAAAACATCACAATGTTGATTTTATTCACCATATTCTTCTCCTGCAAAAATGTAAACACTGTAAGCAACATGTGGATGATATAAGTGATATACTGTATGTGACTGTGACAATATCAACACTTACTTTGATTTTGTTGTTGAGCGTCTGCATGGCCAAGTCCAGCTGTTGTAGCGCTATTTTGATCTGAGGAGAGTCTGGGCCAAAGTGGTGTCCTTCCACATCCACGTTCTCATAATATATGGCTGCCATGCTCGCACCACCTGACCTGCAGGTATGCATTGAGGAATGATAGAAAATTCAATGTATGTGAAGTTTTGTTGTCATCAAAAAGCTGAATTGTTGATGAGGTTAAGAGAGTATGGGTATCTTCATTCTAAAATCCCAAAGAGGAATGTGTTCACGTAACTGACAATTATGCACGTGTTTGCCTCCAACGCCGCAAAGCCCATTTGGAGAATCTTTTGGAAATAACTTTTAATGCGAAGCGAACACAGGTGTTCTTACCTGAGGATGTTGAGAGCATTTTCAATTGAATAAGTTAGGTTTTGTATTGATGGGTTGTAGACATATTCTTCACAGAAGGTTGGGCGAACTCCGAGAATCTCTGCCTCACAGCCTGCAGGCACACAAACACACGCCAACACAATTAAATGTGAGACTCCAGTGATAGCACTCCTGTAATATGATAATATCATTTTGCAAACCTGATATTTACGTCCATTTACAAGTTCTCATCTGTTGTGGAGCGTGTCCGAACGTTTCATCCACCCATTGTGTGTAATTCCTACTTTGTGTGTTTTTTAACCTTTTTTCTACATCTTTCTAATTTTGCTAGCTTAATATGAGTCCAAAGAAAGTAATAGACAAATGATGTGTGGTTGGAAACATTCAGGAAGTATCCACAGCGTTGTCGACACTGCCACCACTCCCACGAACAAGATGAAGTGGATTTTACTTTTTATTTCTAACCATTGAGCTGGAGTATGTTTAGAACTATATTTAGACGTATTATTTTAATTAATTTTGTCATAAAAACTAACGTCAGAACGATTGCAATTGCATGGTTCCGGACACAGCCACACACGTCATTGGTAGCAAAGATGGCGCCTCTCATTTAATTGACCTCAGACAGCTCTGCCACTAGTGGTACGGGGATTCATCTAGTGCAATGGTAGGGAACCTATGGCTCTAGAGCCAGATGTGGCTCTTTTGATGACTGCATCTGGCTCTCAGATAAATCTTAGCTGACATTGCTTAACACGATAAGTAATGAATAATTCCGCTGGTAACCACAGTGTTAAAAATAACCTTCAAAATATAAAACATTCTCATGCATTTTAATCCATCCATCCGTTTTCTACCACACCTGTTCAAGAAGTCACATTAATGGTAAGAAGTGTTTGATTTATTATTGGTTAGCTTCAGAATAACAATGTTATCAAAAAGAATAAGAGACTTATTATACTCTAAAAATGTTGGTCTTACCTAAAAATGCACGCATTTAGTTGTATTCAGTGTTAAAACATATTATATGGCTCTCACGGAAATACATTTTAAAATATTTGGCTTTCATGGCTCTCTCAGCCAAAAAGGTTCCCCGACCCCTGATGTAGTGGTACGCCAAAGAATCGCTTGATTAAAGTACAGTGTTTTATTTTCCTATATTCAAAGAAAGTATAACTGTTTAAACTGTGTGTAACGTCAGAGTGGCCAAAAATATTAAATATACTTGTTAAATAACACCTCTGCCTTGTTTTTAATGAATACTGGACGTTTCTAATTGGTTCAGAATAAAATCGTGTGTAATTACCTGGCCAGTAGTACATGAAAACCTTCTTTCCAAGTTTCTGCAAAGTAATCCATAATGGTTCTGATCCATTCCACCAAAGCGGTAATCTGCTGTCAGGATTGGAGCCAATCAGAAACTCTTTCCCAGAGGATTCATCCCACATGTAGTTTCCAATCATCTGATGAACTTCACAGTGACGGCCTGGGAAAGAGAAATAGTAATCATGGTCAAATCAGATTCTTTCTTGAAATGAATCCAACATAACATTTCCGTTTCCACTCTGGTACTGACCTGACATTTGTGTCCATTTTGTTTTTAGTCTGTACCTTGCTTGCAAAATCTTTTTTTTTGTAATAAAACAATAAATAGTGAGTTGTTGTTTGTTCCAAAGAGGTAGGATATCACAAAAAAAATAAATGAATTGTAGTTTTTGTTCTCAGTTCTCAAGAGGACACATGATTCAGGTAAATGCTGCCAACTACAGTAAGGAAAGTAGCTATTGGCTGTCATAAAAGCCGCAAGAAGTCGTTGGATGACATCATCGCCTCATTTGCATAATGTATTTGTTAGAATAATTATGTGTAAATTATCACACAACTCTTATGCTGAAAGACCGTTGCTATAGTTATTAGCTATTGTGCTCAAGTTAGACTTTTCTATCTGTGCAAGGACAAAACTTCTTGTCTGAGGGGTGGCCTCAGCCGCAGATATTATCTTTGTTTAGCCCGCTAACGGCCAAGGACTTCAAGGACCTCAACGAAGATAAGACGACAGCACGCAGACGAAGCAGAGACAAGGCAATCACAAGGCCTCCAGCACATTCCGTCACGTATTGTGTGTACTGGAAGCTGCTTTGCATGAAATGTGTGGCCACTCCTTCTAGAGGCGGCCTCAGTGATGTTACCAGGGACCTCCCAAATAAATAGAGGAGCGTGTGGGACTGTTAGCTCAGAGCGTGGTGGGAGATTGACCAAATAGACCTGAATAGACCCGCTCATCAGCAGTGCGCCTTAAAATCCGGTGCGCTCTATGGTACGGAAAATACGGTATGCTAAATTTGATCAACATTAATACAATTCTCTGGGAGCGTAATGATCTACGCACTTGCCTTCTATGTCACATGACGTGGGTTCGATTCTCAGCTGCTCCTGAGGTCAACTGACAGTTTTATAGGTGCCACTCCAGCAGAACTAGGTGCCCCCCCTCAAAAAAAGTCTGGACATGCCACTGCAAGTTGGCAACACTATCTGTGGATTATGTGTACTCACGTTTATGTGAGTTCAGTTAGTGATTCTTCGAACTCAAAAATGTGTCAAGTTTAGCAGACTTATTGTTTGTTGGATCATTGCTGATTACACCTGATTTGAAAAATAAACAATTATTTGACTTGTTTTTTGTTGTTGCTAAGAAAAGTGCAGCCAAGTGTCCCGCAGGATTGTGTGGTTTTGAGTATTGTGGTCACTGACAGCATGTTCATAATGACCGAATGAAAACTGCCTGATCAGCATTCTGCATGGTCGCACACAGGGAGGAGGAACCTTTATCCAACACAATTGATGTCATTTCCTCTCAGAGTCTCGCGGAGCTTCTTTTCATAGATTGTTGGCGCTGATTTAAATGACTTTGAATTCACTCACTTTGTTCAGTCGTCATGGCCTTCGACAAGAAAACAAGTCTGAAACATTCTTTGTTCCTGTATCCTGGCTTTTATTTCACATTTGTTGCCTCCCACTAGTTCTGCCTTGTGTTTTCTCCCCAGATTTGCAGAGAAAAGACCAACGAGCCACACTGCAGGGCAACGTCGGATTGTACTACTTTTTATTGAGATATTCAGATAACTAAAAATGCATACAATATTTAGCTATCCATCCATTTACTACCGTTTATATTTATAATTATTATTAAAGAAACATTTTGTTGAAATCATGTGCTTTTTATGGTACTTCCAATAAAGTTGCAAGTACAAAGGTAATTGAGGTCAAACTTTAAAATGTAAACTTTGCCTTTTCAATGATCAGACTTCAAAGGATCATTGTTTTTACAGATTTTGTGGCCCATGAAGAGCATATTGGTATATTTTTATGACAGGCCGTATAACTCATTGTTAACCCTCCTCATTACCATTCTGGCCAATCATCACATCATCAGCCTGACTTTAAAAATGTCTGGAACTTTGACCATATATGGCAAACACCACTGATCTTTAGATCATTTACATGTACCAGGCATGTGATTTGACCACAATGAAAAAGACTGAAACAATTTCCGGGGGTCTGGGGGACGAAGGCCCCCAGCCAGGTGGTGCCCTGGGAAGCTCCTGGTTTTTCACCAATTTAACATGCTAAAATTAACAAAGACAGCACCATTTGAAGAAAATATTTTAGTGTTTAAAGACATGAAAACATCATTAATAGAACATACATAACCCAATTATCCTAATGAATCACTGTATATGGTTCAGTCCCAACAGTATTTAGTCACTAATATTTACATCTTGTGTTCATTTCACATCCACAGGTGTCACATTGATCAGTGTTATTATCTACAGGAAAATAGGATATAGGATATAAATTTATGAAAATAATTAAACATGTTTAGTATTGTTTACTCATATTTGAAAATAGGAAATAATAATAATGTGAGGACACTGACATATTGCATGAAACAAGTGTGAAAATATTTACCCTCAAGATTGTTACACCACTGACAATATTGTTTCAAGAGACTACATAAGAACTTAATATTACAAAATAGTATTATATGCAAATTTATTTCAAATAAATTGTTAACTGGAATCAATAATGCGACTCTTTGAATTTCTGTAATTTCATAATATATTTTCACGTGGCTTTTTATTTTGAGAAAAACCCATTTATATTTCGCAAAGCAATAATTGGTTAATATTTAAAACAAACATGCGTATTTCGCAAGCAAATATTTTTTAGCTTACCTCATTATTAACAACCCTGTCTGCAACTGAAGTGGCTTGTTTGGGTGGATCTTTCCTCTCGATGTCAACGGCAGTTGTCGATGTAAACAAAGGATGAAGTCCGTAAGGTTTGCTCACTTTCGGTTGACATCCAAAAGTACCAGCTAGTGAAAAGTTCGTTTTCCTTGCTTCAAGTTGTTTCATATGTTTTTGGCGTTTCGCATGTACTTCCAAAGCCTTGAAACCTCGTGATCCATAGTCAATATTATCATGACACCACGTGCACAAAACCTTTCCGGGACGATCGATTTTCCGAATAAAATCACCGAACAAAGTCGTAACTTCCTTCTTCCCAACAGTATCAGTGATTTCCCTTTCCATCCAGTCCCATCGAAACGTATTTTTGACATGTTTATCAATTTCTTTTACTCGTAAAGCGTCCTTTCTCTCGAGAACCGACATTATATGGAAAATGGCGGTAATAACCATTATGAATGATGACGTTAATAACGTCATCATTCATAACAGATGTCCTGATTGGTCACAAGGAACATATCGACCAATCAACTATGGCGTAATATAAACTACGTCTCGAATCTTGATTTAGGGTCGGAAAAAAAACCGGAAAAACGGGAGATAATTTTTTTCCCCCCCGAGATTAAAAAAGACGGAATTCCGACTTTAGACGGAAAAATCACATGCCTGATGTACACTAAAGGCCATTAAACGTGTAAAGATGATAAACACAATACCAGTAGACCGTGCAAGCCATGGTGCGTGTAAGTTGTCTGGTCTACAAGTGAGAGTGCACCCAGGTATACAAAGAAATATCTGATGGTCAAGTCGAGTTAATTGTATTCATTTGGAGGCATATTCTCCTGTCTGGCTTTTGGGCTTGAAGGTTTTTATACACGTTTTTCTTAACCGTATTCTCCAATCCAGCCTGCGGACACACCAACCCCTCATAAATGAGGCAAAAGAGCTTAAAGGGGAACATTATCACCAGACCTATGTAAGCGTCAATATATACCTTGATGTTGCAGAAAAAAGACCATATTTTTTTTAACCGATTTCCGAACTCTAAATGGGTGAATTTTGGCGAATTAAACGCCTTTCTATTATTCGCTCTCGGAGCGATGACGTCACGTTGTGACGTCACATCGGGAAGCAATCCGCCATTTTCTCAAACACATTACAAACACCGAGTCAAATCAGCTCTGTTATTTTCCGTTTTTTCGACTGTTTTCCGTACCTTGGAGACATCATGCCTCGTCGGTGTGTTATCGGAGGATGTAACAACACGAACAGGGACGGATTCAAGTTGCACCAGTGGCCCAAAGATACGAAAGTGGCAAGAAATTGGACGTTTGTTCCGCACACTTTCCCAACGAAAGCTATGCTACGACAGAGATGGCAAGAATGTGTGGATATCCTGCGACACTCAAAGCAGATGCATTTCCAACTGGACTGGACAGATCAGCTTTCAGGAAAAGAGAGCGGATGAGGGTATGTCTAAAGAATATATTAATTGATGAAAACTGGGCTGTCTGCACTCTCAAAGTGCATGTTGTTGCAAAATGTATTTCATATGCTGTAAACCTAGTTCATAGTTGTTAGTTTCCTTTAATGCCAAACAAACACATACCAATCGTTGGTTAGAAGGCGATCGCCGAATTCGTCCTCGCTTTCTCCCGTGTCGCTGGCTGTCGTGTCGTTTTCGTCGGTTTCGCTTGCATACGGTTCAAACCGATATGGCTCAATAGCTTCAGTTTCTTCTTCAATTTCGTTTTCGCTACCTGCCTCCACACTACAACCATCTGTTTCAATACATGCGTAATCTGTTGAATCGCTTAAGCCGCTGAAATCCGAGTCTGAATCCGAGCTAATGTCGCTATACTTTGCTGTTCTATGCGCCATGTTTGTTTGTATTGGCATCACTGTGTGACGTCATAGGAAAATGGACGGGTGTAAATAACGATGGTTAAAATCAGGCACTTTGAAGCTTTTTTTAGGGATATTGCATGATGGGTAAAATTTTGGAAAAAACTTCGAAAAATAAAATAAGCCACTGGGAACTGATTTTTAATGGTTTTAATTCTTCTGAAATTGTGATAATGTTCCCCTTTAATTGTTTTCATTTGGAGGCATATTCTCCTGTCTGGTTTTTGGGCTTGAAGGTTTTTATACACGTTTTTCTTAACCGTATTCTCCAATCCAGCCTGCGGACACACCAACCCCTCATAAATGAGGCAAAAGAGCTTAAGTCTTGAATGAAGGCAGGCTCATTATTAATGAGGCGGACTTTGCTGTAACGCCTTTTTTTCTTGGTTGTGTGAAAATAATGGAGCATAGAATCTTACTAACGCTTGTGAATGTTATTATGATCCATGAAAAATATAACACTTTAAATTTAAAAAAGGCCATATCAATCCAGGCACGGGTACGTGTGTTGCCATGGTGATGTAGCGTGTGTATGCACGCTACAACAGCTTCTTCTTCCTAGCTGGCTGTGAATAATAATCAGTAGATGAAACTTTGTTTACTTGTTTATATAACCACCCTGATGTTATTTGTGATGTTAAAAGGTATGTTAAGTACAAATGTGTGTAAAGCTGTGACATGTCAGAGGGTCATGCATAGACAACTATGTATGTGTGTGTGTGCAAGTCGGAGATAAAACCGGATAGAAGGGTTTAGCAACTGAGGGAGGGGTGAGAGAACCACGGGCACAACAACTTGTAAACAACAGTAGTAGTTCTAAAGTCACCAACCTCACCATCATCAATCAGTCAATCAAAGTTGACTTATATAGAACAAGCAGAATGTATGAACAGTAACAGTATATTGCTGTTCATACACTATGTATGATATACCTTCTTTTTCTGGCTCTCAACAAAGGCGGACGGTTCCTCTCCCTCTCCCATAACTCTCCTGTTTTGCTTCTTTGTCTCATCTTGTCTTTTCTTGTCTCAAATTTCTAAGAGCTTCTATTTTGCGCTGTTCTCCAAAATATAAAACATAAAATTGATCAACTGGTCTCTCAACTCAACTCTCTCAACTGGTCTCTCAACTCTACGGAAGATGATGGCAGCCGTTCAAGGAGCCCAGAGGCTGCCGATTTCTACATTGATTTGCAAATTGGATTAACATCTCAGAAAAGCTTTCTGCTCTTCAAGGCGAAATTGTGATCAATTTGAGAGCCAGAATGGACAACTAAAGCAGACAAATCATGGGAATGTATTTGCTCGCCCTCACCAAAACAATCCTATCTATCAATTAATCAATCAATCAATCAAAGTTTACTTATATAACCCTTAACCACAAATGTCTCAAAGGGCTGCACAGGCCACAACGACATCCTCGGCTCAGATCCCACATCGGGGCAAGAAAAAACTCAACCCAATGGGAACAACGATAACTACAAGGGACCGCAGATGTGGGGATCCTCCCTTGGTGAGCGGTGCAATGGATGCCGAGTGGATACAGTTAATAATGTGAGAGTCCAGTCCATACTGGGGCCAAATTTACACTTTGGCTCCCTCAGCATTGGCCTTGGCAGGATCATGCTGTAAACACCCCAGTGAGACCATTTCAGCGAAAGAAGCTCCAAAATCCCTTCCCTCTTCTTCAAAGACACTTTAGTTGTTGACTCTGTTCCGTGATGCGAAACGGAGCGACTTTCAAGCTTATGGACAAAACATGCACCCATGGACTAACACTACGCACAAATGCATAAACCCCACCCCACCAGGCCATGTCTTCGCCACTTCACCCCCCCGCCCCCCCTCTTGCAAGTATTCAGTTATTGTGTCATAAATATGTGCTAATATGTGCTTATTCTTGCTCAAGGTTTTTTTGCTCTAGTCTCAAAGTGAGTGAACCTAAACAGAGGTTGGAGTTTTATGTCAGCAACCATTGCCCTTATGGGTGTAGCACCGACCACTCCTTGTAATCCAGAGGTTATAAATACACTTTATATTCAGTTACAGGGATTCTGTTGGAGTGTTAAGGTCCACAATAAAGTTTGAAATGAGTGTCAGACTTGAATTGCCTCCGTCAGGTAATAAGTCAGGTAAAACAGCATATATATATATATATATATATATATATATATATATATATATATATATATACACATATATATATATATATATATATATATATATATATATATATATATATATATACATACACATATATATATATATATATATATATATATATATATATACACATATATATATATATATATATATATATATATATATATACATACAGTATATATACATATTCTGTATATGTATGTAAAATATACAGTAGATATATACATACTGTATATATATACATATATATACATATATATATATATATATACAGTATATATATATATATATATATATATATATATATATATATATATATATATATATATATATATATACACAGTATGCGGTACTAGTTAAGTACTGCAATACTAATGAATCAAAAACGGTACTATACTCCCTTCGTAAAATACCGGTCCCCTTTTTTTCTCGTCAACGGGCATGACGGCGCGCCGTCTTCTCGTCGTGACATTGCTGGTTTTTACGAGCAGAGGAGCATGTTCGGCAGCGCACAATCACAGAGTACTTACAAGTAGACACGGTGTGTCGTCAGAAAAGGGAGAATGGACACATTTTGTCTTAAAAACTAACGATAAAAGGTGAAGCTATAACTGAAACGCCGCTCAGCAGGAGGTGCTTTAAAGACGGCTAGCTAGCAGTGTTTTAGCTACTTCTAAATCACTAATCCTCGCCTCCATGTCGACCAATGAAGTAAGTTTCTTACAAGTATCATCCCTGCAGGACGAGGATGCATCACTACACACCGTAGGAGGATACAATGGCTCACGGCAACAAGCTGGCTCGCCTCAGTATAAACAAACGCCATGGGTGGATCTACACCCCACATCCACTGTAATGATACCAAGTAAAAGAGCCTATCTAGTCAATACTGCAATGATTAGATGGATATGTTTTATTGTCACAAAAAGATTTTTTCCTTTTTTTTTTAATGTATATTATGTTTATAAACTCATGAAACACGTCCCTGGACACATGAGGAATTTAAATATGACCAATGTATGATCCTGTAACTACTCGGTATCGGGTCAATACCTAAATTTGTAGTATCATCCAAAACTAATGTAAAGTATCAAACAACGGAAGAATAAGTGATTATTACATTTTAACAGAAGTGTAGATGGAACATGTTAAAACACAAAGTAAGCAGATATTAACAGTAAATGAACAAGTAGAGTAATAATCCATTTTCTACTGCTTTTCCCTCATAATTTTGAAAAAATAATAGAATGAGAAATGAAACAATATGTTACTGTATATAAAGTTCAATTAAAGTTAAAGTACCAATGATTGTCACACACACTAGGTGTGGCGAAATTATTCTCTGCACCTACTCAGTGGCCTAGTGGTTAGAGTGTCCGCCCTGAGATCGGTAGGTTGTGGGTTCAAACCCCGGCCGAGTCATACCAAAGACTATAAAAATGGGACCCATTACCTCCCTGCTTGGCACTCAGTATCAAGGGTTGGAATTGGGGGTTAAATCACCAAAAATGATTCCCGGGTGCGGCCACCGCTGCTGCCCACTGCTCCCCTCACCTCCCAGGGGGTGATCAAGGGTGATGGGTTAAATGCAGAGAATAATTTCGCCACACCTAGTGTGTGTGTGACAATCATTGGTACTTTAACTTTAACTTTAACTTTATTTGACCCATCACCCTTGATCACCCCCTGGGAGGTGAGGAGAGCAGTGGGCAGCAGCGGTGGCCGCGCCCAGGAATCATTTTTGGTGATTTAACCCCCAATTCCAACCCTTGATGCTGATATGTCACTATATATATATATATATATATATATATATATATATATATATATATATATATATATATATATATATATATATATATATATATATGTATGTGTGGGAAAAAAATCACAAGACTATTTCATCTCTACAGGCCTGTTTCATGAGGGGTTCCCTCCGCTCCAAATTGACATTTGTTGAGCACTGTACGACGATCAGAAATGGAAAAATTCAACATCGACTACTCCACGAAGAACATTCCCATACCCGCGCAGAATGACTACAGGCTAAGGCTCATAGAAAAGACGGAACACTTCCTAAGAAGGATGCGGTGGAAAGCACATTTTTTCCTCCACCCTGAAACAAAAGGAACGCAAAAGAAAACTTACGGATTCAAATCTACCAAGAACCCACCCACAGTTGAGGAACTAAAGGATTTTGAGAACGACATGCTCAAAATGATACAATCAGTCAAATTCAAGCCAGTCCGCAACCCACTCCTCACCAAGCTGAAAAATGACAAGGAGCGCATCAAGAAAGTAAACAACCTCACTCATCATAGCTGCCGATAAAACCACAAACTTCTACAGAATGGACATACCAGAACATAACACCTTACTGGACAGAAGCATCACCAAATCATACAAAAAAGCACAACCCAACACTTTACAGAACATCCACCTGGAAAATAAAAGGATCGCGGCTGAACTGGACATTGAGGACAGGGTGGACGCCACAGCCAACAAGGAAGCCTTCATCACATTGAAGGACCACAAACCCAACTTCGCAAATAACCCAACATGCCGACTAATAAACCCAACTAAATCTGAAATAGGAAAAATCAGCAAAATAATCCTGGACAGAGTCAACACAAAAATCAAGGACAAAACACCACTCAACCAATGGAGAAATACAGCAGCAGTAATCAAATGGTTCAACAACATCCAAGACAAACAACAGCACAACTTTATCTCCTTCGATATCGAAGAATTTTACCCTTCCATCACGCAAGACCTACTGACTCAAGCACTAGACTTCGCCTCAGACTACGACTCAATCACAGGCAACGAAAGAAACATCATCATCCACGCAAAAAACTCCATACTCATCCACAACAGTACACCATGGCAAAAAAACAACAACTCAACATTTGACGTCACTATGGGAAGTTTTGACGGAGCAGAAACATGTGAACTCGTTGGGAGTTTCCTCCTCTCCCAGCTTGCTAGCCTCAACCTGAACCTTGGTATTTACCGTGATGACGGACTGGCAGTGTGTCGCGCCTCGCCAAGGAGCAGCGAGAATACCAAGAAGCGCATATGCCAAATTTTCAAAGAGAACGGCCTACGGATCACGATTGAAGCCAACAAGCAAACCGTCAACTTCCTTGACGTCACTTTCAACCTGAGAAATAACAGCTACCAACCATTCACGAAACCCAACACAACACTCCAATACGTGCACCATGACAGCAACCACCCACCCACCACCACGAAAAGAATACCTACCGGAATTAATAAAAGGCTATCGATGCTGTCATCTAGCAAAGCTGAATTTGACCAAGCAACCCCCCCGTACCAAAAAGCCCTTGATGAAAGCGGATACAATGTCACCCTCACCTATGAACCCACGCCAGGAAACCAGCCAAAAAAGAACAGAAAACGAAACGACATCATCTGGTACAACCCCCCATACAGCAAAAACGTCTCAACTAACATTGGACACAAATTCCTCAATCTGATTGACAAACACTTTCCCAAAGACAACACCCTAAGAAAAGTATTCAACAAGAACAACATTAAATTGAGCTACAGCTGTATGAACAATATACGACAAATTATCTCAAACCACAACAAAACAATTGCAAATGAGCCGTCGGCCCCCGGACAGAGCGACTCCAAAACCAACAAAGGCTGTAACTGTCGAAAGAAACCTGATTGCCCTCTCAACGGGGGGTGCTTACAAACATCAGTTGTCTACCAATCTAAGGTAACACGCAAGGACATTAACACATCCGACACATATGTAGGATTAACCGAGGGAGAATTCAAAACCAGATGGAACAATCACAAGGCTTCTTTCAGGAACCAAAACCTGCGGAATACCACAGAACTCAGCAAACACATTTGGGACCTCAAAGACAATAATGTTGAATATTCAATAACATGGCAAATTCTTGCATCCAGCACACCTTACAATAGTGGTAATAAAAGATGCAACCTATGCTTGAAAGAGAAACTGTTTATTATTTACCGTCCAGACCTGTCATCCCTCAACAAGCGCAGCGAAATTGTAACAGCGTGCCGCCACAGACGGAAACACCTCCTAGGTAACACATGAGCCAATCACCACGCCCCTACGCCAGCCTGTACCCACCCACTCTGTGCCCTATATAAACCATGGTATGCGAATGCTCCCATTAAAATCTCCTGATGATTGAGGGAACCCCCCCTCATGAAACAGGCCTGTAGAGATGAAATAGTCTTGTGATTTTTTTTCCCACACATACATATATATATATATATATATATATATATATATATATATGTAGCCGAGTTAAATTTTATTCTATTTTATTTTAATTTTGGTCATTTATTCACATCATTTTTTGTGGTGAACTTCCCCAAAAGTGTTTCTCATTGTAAATAGGTTCCACTCTATTATTTTCCATTACATACCTTTTTGTTTCCCTGGGGGGTGATTTGGCGTTGCACCTTTGTGACCAGCTTCAGTGAGCACTGACGCTCGGAGTTGGTAAGTCACGTTTATGTCTCTCTCCTTTTTTTTTATAAACTTTTTGGTTGTCGTTCTTAAAAGTGTTTTGTGGGAATGCGCACTGTCTTGTGACTTGTTGGTGGGCATGCGTGTTGAATTCCTGAATGTTGGTTGTTGAATTAGTGACAAAAAAAATACTTTTGTATGCTAAATGATGTGTGGATTAGCCTATTGCTAGCGGCAGTTGTTGCGGGGTTTCCTGGTCTCGTAAGTTTACGCACGGGTCAGGGGCTCTGTTGTGTGTCTGTGTGGACATCTTGTGTGCCGCTCTAGCATTAATATGAGTGTGTATTATTTTCTTCTTTATTTTTAGTGGAGAGAGATCGTTTTTGCCGTGGACTGTGTGTGACGCCCCGTTGTTTTTGTTTCTATTCAAAAAAGGTATGTATGTTATGAGGTATTTTTGACATAGTTTATTGTATAAAAAATATAAAAAGAGTCGATGTGGGTGGGAAAGATGAGGTGTATTACTGCACATTTTAAGGATCATTTTTCTTAATATATATTATTTGCTGAAGTATATATTTTATATACTGTGTTTTATTTAATTAATTTAATCGAGACTATTTTATGCTTTATTTACCTTTTCATTATTATTATTACTATTTTAGTTATTATTATTATTATTTCCACATTAAGAATATATAATTGAATTGAGTGAGCACTGACGCTCGGAGCTGTGGAGAGAGATCGTTTTTGCCGTGGACTGTGTGACGCCCCGTTGTTTTTGTTTCTATTCAAAAAAGGTGAATAAACCCTCCATGATTCAACTCCTGAGTGTGCGCCTCACTACAAGATACACAACGCAGAACAGTGACTGTTACAAAATGGTGCCGTGACCCGGATTCTTCAGATCAGCTGCTGCAGATCGCCGAGGTTATGCTGTGAGCAAGTAAGCGTATCGTACAGCAATCAGAAAGGATCCGTTGATCGTTGAGACTTTTGATAAAAAGTGATTTTGTTTTGCTGTGGCTGTGTTTTTCCACAATTTATCATTACGTTTCCTCACGTACAGTGTCTCTATACCACGTGTCTCTATATAGTTAAATTTTATTTTAACGTCATATTTCCACTGTCATATTCATTGTGTTTAAAATATAATGGATTTTACACCATTTGGGAGGGGTAGAGGGTGGATGCAAGCAGGGACCGCAGAGCAAGCTAGGCAGCCAGGCTGTAGCAGCCCTGATGGTACTCCTGTAGCAAGGCAAATGTTTTCCACTCCCACCGTTGCTAATAATGACACCCTGGCACAATTGCGTGATCTTTTAGGAGAGTTGGGAACCCACATTGGTGACACCGTTGTTAGCCGTATATTAGCCAACCAAACACCTTCCCCCACACTAAGTTGCCCACACCCCATGACTCCACCCCCGCTCGAGCCCATGCCCTCCCCAGTTGATTTGTCTCGACTGAACATCATGGTAAATGCAGCTGTCAAGGAACCAATGATGTATAGGGGAGATGGCTCAGACAAATACACCGCACAAGAGTGGATAGATATGATGGACGCTTACCTGCGAAAAAAGAATTGTCCTACTGCAGAGCAGGCGGATGAAATCGTCAGTCATCTTTTGGGACGAGCTAAGAGTATCGTTAAAGTGGGGCTGAAGAGTATTACTGATATCAACACACACCCTGAAGTGGTATACGACATACTCAGAAGATACTTCAGTGACTCTCCCATGTCCGGCTTACCGATAGCTGATTTCTATTCTACACAGCCTGATGCAAATGAGAACCCAGTGGATTACTGGATTCGACTCAATACAGCAGCCGAGCACGCTGACCAGCATCTGCGGAAAAGTGGAGAAAAGATGAAGAACATGTCAGCGCAAATTGCTATGATGTTCATCAGGAACTGCCCCAACCTCGAGCTCTCCAGTGTGTTCCGATGTAAGCCTATCAGCAAATGGTCAGCCGTGGAGGTGCAAGAAGCTATCGATGAGCACCAGAGGGAGCATCAGGCAAGGAAGAGGGCCATTAGAGCAGAGAAGTTCAAAATGGTGACAGCAGCTACCACTACCTGTCAACCTGTAGTTGAGGAGCTGACTGCAATGAGAGCGGGTGTTCAAGAACCTTCCATACAGACAAAAGTGAGTGCAGTCACCACTTCAGAAGCAGGGGCTTTAGAACGAGTACTAAGCATGCTAGAAGGCGTTTTGGCCAGAGCAGCCTCCCCGGTCCAACAGCCGACCCAGTGGACACGCCCCACTTCTTGCCGTGTATGTGGCGACAAAACTCACATCACACGTGAACACTGCATGAAAGAGAAGAGGTGCTTTGGGTGCCTGGAACCTGGCCACACAAGGAGAGATTGCCCACGGGCCGCTCCACGCCAAACCCAAGCAGAGAACCACACACCCAACCAGGGAAACTGAGTCGCTCACACTGTGGAGGGCAAAGTGTGAGTGCGTCATGTCAGACCCTCAAAAATGAAGAAGACATACATGCAATATATGAGGAGAGCTGCAAGACTGCACCGAATGGTAGTGTCATGATTTTCCAGAATACACACAAACTTGAGAAGGCAGATGATCTATTCTACACTGGTGTGCTGGTGAATGACCAAGTTGCACTGTATGCCATGCTAGACACTGGTTCAATGGCTTGTACGATGAGTGAAGAAGCAGAAGAGGAGCTCCACAAGGCAGGGTTGCTGTCAGAGGGTGCCCAGTCCTCCAAAGACATTTTTCTGGTGGGTTGTGGTGGTGTGCATGTGCGACCCAAGTGCATTCACCAGTTAAAGTTGAAAATCTACGGACAAGAAGCAATCGTGCCCACACTAGTCGTGCCAGGCCAGCGTGACCAAATGATAGTAGGCACCAATTTGCTGAAACACTTGCTACGCCAATTCAAGCAAGATCCCAGCTATTGGCGCGTGATGAGTAAAGCTGACTCTACTTGTGAACCAGGCATCGAGCAGTTCTTGAGCATGCTCTCGGGCATAACAAGATGGAAAGGTGACATTATCCCAGACATCATTGGAACTGTGAAGCTTACTAATGCTGTGACACTGGTACCGAAACAGGAGCACATAGTGTGGGGAAAGCTTCCTGGAAAGGCTCCTATCTCAGAGGGAAGTACCATACTGGTGGAACCAGCAAAATCACACTCCAACTGGAAGAGCGTCATAGTAGGGAGAACTGTGGCATCAATGAGCGGAGACAGGTGGGTTCCTGTGAAGGTCGTGAACCCAAGTGACAAGCCTGTAACACTGAGGAGGAACATGAAGTTAGCTGATGTTTCACCATGTGTGGCACTTGAAGACTTTGAGCTTGGGGTGGACTATGTCGCCAGCACGGAGCTAAAAGCACAAGGCCAAAGCGTAAGAGTAGACGCTGACCATGTCCCTGACACCTCTGTAACTCTCGCCCTTCAGGATAAGCTTGCTGATCTTGGGTTGGACGACATAGACATCCACTCATGTGAAGTGTCCCCTTATTGGAAGAGTCAACTTGTGGAACTCATACAGAGGCATGATGATGTGTTCTCCAAGGATAAGCTGGACTGTGGCCTAGCCAAAGACTTCGTCCACAGGATCCATCTGACTGATGAGCGCCCCTTCCGACTAGCATACCGCCGTGTCCCACCAAGCCAATACCAGAAACTAAGAGAGGTCCTTTCTGAGATGGAGGAGAAGAACATCATACGCAAGTCGTCAAGTGAGTGGGCCTCGCCATTAGTACTGGTTTGGAAAAAGAGTGGGGAACTACGCATCTGTGTGGACTACCGGTGGCTTAATGCACGCACCGTGAAGGATGCCCATCCAGTACCTCACCGAGCTGACTGTTTGGCTGCGCTAGGGGGAAATGCCATATTCAGCGCCATGGACTTAACATCGGGGTTCTACAATGTCCCCATGCATGAACAGGACAAGAAGTTTACTGCCTTCACTACACCAGTAGGCCTCCATGAGTTCAACAGACTACCCCAAGGCCTGTGCAACAGCCCGGCAAGTTTCATGCGCCTCATGATGAGTGTCTTCGGAGACCAAAACTTTTTGACCCTGCTGTGCTACCTCGACGATGTTTTGGTCTTTGCCCCAAATGAAGAGGAAGCCCTCAAAAGATTCGAAATGGTCTTTAAGCGGTTGAAAGGACATGGGCTTAAGTTGGCTCCGAAGAAGTGTCATTTCCTCCGGCGAAGTGTCAAGTTCTTGGGCCACATCATTGATGAGAATGGAGTTTCTACTGATTCTGAAAAGATACAAGTCATCACAGACATGAGTGAAGCGGACTTGATGATGGAGGATGGAGTCACACCTTCAGCAAAAAAGATTAAGTCTTTTCTCGGTATGGTAATGTATTACCAGAGATTCATACAAAACTGTTCCAGTATGGCGAAGCCCCTGTTCTCTCTGACCGCCGCTGCGACTGGAAAGGCCAACTCAAAACGGGCTTCTCATTTTAAAAGGCTCAGCCCAGGGGATTGGGCTCAAGAACAGAGTGACGCATTCAACCAACTAAAGGCTGCTCTGTTGAACTCAGTTGTGTTGGCCCATCCGGACTTTGGTCGCCCTTTCATCCTCTCAACCGACGCTTCATTGGATGGATTGGGCGCTGTCCTCTCTCAAGTCCCTGAAGGAGGGAGCAAAGCACGTCCCATAGCCTTCGCAAGCAAAGCCCTGAGTCGCTCACAAACCAAGTATCCAGCCCATCGTTTGGAGTTCCTCCCTCTCAAGTGGTCAGTGTGCGACAAATTCAGCCATTGGCTGAAGGGACACTCCTTCACTGTTTGGACTGATAATAACCCGCTAACCTACATCCTCACAAAGCCAAAGTTGGATGCTTGTGAACAGCGGTGGGTGTCGAAGTTGGCTCCATATGACTTCAGTATCCAATATATCCCAGGCAGTAAGAACATTGTTGCAGATGCCTTGAGCAGGCAACCCTTCATCAAGCCACGCGTCAGTAAGAGATTTATAGCAGAGCCATATGAGGCTCTGCTCGAGGAAGCGCAACAGATTCGGGATGACAGGATACAGGATGTGTTTCGGCTGAGCACCAACAGCCAAGAGGTAAAACTGGGCGGATCTGAAATGGCATGCAGTTCAATGAGCAGTGAAGAAGTGACGGCAGTCCTGGATGGTCAGATTGAGTGGGGTGAGGGACCCAAAGGGAGAGTGATCTCCTGGCTGGTAAATGATATACATAAGATTATTCCACCAGGAGAAAGTGCCTTACCCGTCTTCTCCCTTAAAGAGCTTCAAGACAAGCAACATGAAGACACTATACTGGCAAGAGTCATCCACTATGTGGCACGTGGCAGGAGGCCATCGAGGAGAGAAAGAGTAACAGAGCCTCTCAAAGTCCAGAGGACTCTAAAGCAGTGGGAGAAGCTCAAGATGTTGGATGGCATCCTATATAGAGTGAGCAAAGATTCACTAACTGGGAGAAGGCGGTACCAGTATGTTGTGGCTGCATCACTGGCCAAGCAGGCTCTGCAGGGTGTCCATGACGAGGCTGGGCATCAAGGACAGCATAGGACTCTATACCTGGTGAGGCAGAGGTTCTTCTGGATTGACATGGAACGAGATGTCCGGGAATATGTCAAGTCGTGCAAGCGCTGTGTGGTGAGCAAGACACCCGAACCCGAAGGGAGAGCGCCTCTCGAGAGCATCAAAACAACAAGCCCTCTCGAGATGGTCTGCATTGACTTTTGGTCGGCTGAAATCCCAAATGGAAATACTGTGGATGTCCTGGTCATCACTGACCATTTCACAAATATGGCTCATGCCTTCCCATGTCATGATCAGTCAGCAAAGCAGGTTGCTCGTCAACTCTGGGATCGATACTTCTGTGTCTACGGCTTTCCAGAGAGAATTCACTCCGACCAAGGAGCCAACTTTGAGAGCCAGTTGATCCGAGAGTTGCTGCTGATCTCTGGGGTAAAGAAGTCGAGGACAACGGCTTATCATCCCATGGGAAACGGTGTGGTTGAACGCTTTAACCGGACATTGGGAAGCATGATCAGAGCTCTCCCGCCAAGAGCCAAACAAAAATGGCCCCAAATGTTGCAGACATTGACTTTCGCCTACAACTGCACTGCCCATGAGTCGACGGGCTATGCCCCGTTTTATCTAATGTACGGGAGAATTCCCAGACTCCCAGTTGACGTAATGTTCCACAATGTGGAGAGGGACTGTGACATTGCTGACTATGATAAATATGTCCTCAAACTGAGGGAGGAGCTAAAAGAGGCATTATCATCTGCCCAGGTCAATGCTGTCACCAGTCAGCGTCATCAAACTGAACTGTACAACCAAAGGACCAAAGGTCATGACATCGCTGAGGGAGACCAAGTATTCTTGTCAAACAAATGTGAAAGGGCACGCAAGAAGTTGTCGGACAAATGGGAGTCTGTCCCGTATGTGGTTGTCTCAAGAGACCCAAGGTGTCATACCTACCGGATAAGGAACACTTGCAGTGGTCATGAAAGGGTTGTCCATCGCAATCGCCTCTTGTGTGTCAACTTTCTTCCGCTTAAGTTGGAGAATGAAGAGGATGTTGAATCATCATTCACTGAATCATCTGAGTCAAGGCATGATGAGACACAAAGTCGGGTTTCGGATGTGATGACGGGAGATGTCACAGAAGAACGAACAGCCAGTTGGGTTCTGGATAGTGCTTCTGTCAATTCGCCATCAGAATGTCTGGATGCTGATGAGGAGCTTGAAGACCCTGATCTGGATGAAAGTGCTAGCCAGGGGCCAAAGAGTGTGTCAAGTGTGGTTGATGGGACAGGCCATGGTGACGACCCCCCAAGCACAGCAATCAGTGTTGTCTCCCGTATAAGAACGAGGGTGGGTAGGCTGGTGAAACCTGTAGATAGGCTAATTCAAAACATGACCCAGAAGAAAATATCTGTTTGAGTTACAAACCTCTGTAAACCTTCAATTACCATAAGATAGTTGTTTAATCCAATGTTTGGGTCGAACATGTATTACAGTAGCAGTGATAAATATTAGGTACTCCTTGTCTTGTGAAAGGTATATTTTTTTATTATTACCTTTGTAAAGTAATGTGTAAGGTGGTGTAAAAGGCACCTCTTTTTGCAAGTGTACCCAGGAGGGTTGCGCAGCCCTCCTTGGCCATTTTCTCAGTGATGTGAGTAACTAATAAGTTGCATAACGTGAATGTATTGGAGTACTCTGCTAAGTCTTGAAGTATTTTGGTGAAGTTCAGAGGGGAGTATGTAGCCGAGCTAAATTTTATTCTATTTTATTTTAATTTTGGTCATTTATTCACATCATTTTTTGTGGTGAACTTCCCCAAAAGTGTTTCTCATTGTAAATAGGTTCCACTCTATTATTTTCCATTACATACCTTTTTGTTTCCCTGGGGGGTGATTTGGCGTTGCACCTTTGTGACCAGCTTCAGTGAGCACTGACGCTCGGAGCTGATAAGTCACGTTTATGTCTCTCTCCTTTTTTTTTTATAAACTTTTTGGTTGTCGTTCTTAAAAGTGTTTTGTGGGAATGCGCACTGTCTTGTGACTTGTTGGTGGGCATGCGTGTTGAATTCCTGAATGTTGGTTGTTGAATTAGTGACAAAAAAAATACTTTTGTATGCTAAATGATGTGTGGATTAGCCTATTGCTAGCGGCAGTTGTTGCGGGGTTTCCTGGTCTCGTAAGTTTACGCACGGGTCAGGGGCTCTGTTGTGTGTCTGTGTGGACATCTTGTGTGCCGCTCTAGCATTAATATGAGTGTGTATTATTTTCTTCTTTATTTTTAGTGGAGAGAGATCGTTTTTGCCGTGGACTGTGTGACGCCCCGTTGTTTTTGTTTCTATTCAAAAAAGGTATGTATGTTATGAGGTATTTTTGACATAGTTTATTGTATAAAAAATATAAAAGGAGTCGATGTGGGTGGGAAAGATGAGGTGTATTACTGCACATTTTAAGGATCATTTTTCTTAATATATATTATTTGCTGAAGTATATATTTTATATACTGTGTTTTATTTAATTAATTTAATCGAGACTATTTTATGCTATATTTACCTTTTCATTATTATTATTACTATTTTAGTTATTATTATTATTATTTCCACATTAAGAATATATAATTGAATTGAGTGAGCACTGACGCTCGGAGCTGTGGAGAGAGATCGTTTTTGCCGTGGACTGTGTGTGACGCCCCGTTGTTTTTGTTTCTATTCAAAAAAGGTGAATAAACCCTCCATGATTCAACTCCTGAGTGTGCGCCTCACTACAAGATACACAACGCAGAACAGTGACTGTTACATATATATATACATATATATATATATATATATATATACCGTATTTTCCGCACTATAAGGCGCACCTAAAAACCACAATTTTTCTCAAAAGCTGACAGTGCGCCTTATAACCCGGTGCGCTTTATTACGATTCATTTTCATAAAGTTTCGGTCTCGCAACTTCGGTAAACAGCCGCCATCTTTTTTCCCGGTAGAACAGGAAGCGCTTCTTCTTCTACGCAAGCAACCGCCAAGGAAAGCACCCGCCCCCATAGAACAGGAAGCGCTTCACCCGCCCCCGGAAGAAGAAGAAAAAACGCGCGGATATCACCGTACGTTTCATTTCCTGTTTACATCTGTAAAGACCACAAAATGGCTCCTACTACGCGACAAGGATCCGGTTCATAAAAAGACGCAATCTCTCCATCCGCACACGGATTACTACCGTATTTCACAGCAACTGATATTCCTGTGAACCGCACTGTGGAACGGGAGCACGTACGGTGAATATTCGCACCACAGGGAATGAGAAGTCATCCTTCACTGTGGTTCTAGCTTGCCATGCTAACTTCCACCCATGGTGATATTCAAAAGGAAGACCTTGCCAAAAGAGACCTTTCCAGCCGGCGTCATCATAAAAGCTAACTCGAAGGGATGGATGGATGAAGAAAAGATGAGCGAGTGGTTAAGGGAAGTTTACGCGAAGAGGCCGGGTGGCTTTTTTCACACAGCTCCGAAGGCGAACACACCTTCACTAAGACGGGCAGATAGCGCCGGTCGACATACGCCAACATCTGCCAGTGGATCGTAAATGCCTGGGCAGATAGTTTCGGTCACAACTGTGGTCCGAGCTTTCCGGAAGGCAGGATTCACAGAACTGCTGCACAACAACAGCGACACTGAATCCGATGACTTCGACGAGGCGGAGCCGACCATTTTTGGATCCCACGCTTGCGCAACTTTTCAATTCGGACACCGAAGACGAAGAATTCGAAGGATTTACGAATGAAGAATAACTTCAGAAGGTGAGCGCTATGTTTATTTTGTGTGTTGTGACATTAACGTTCGAGCAACATTATGTTGCTATTTATTGCTCTACACCATTTTGAATTTTACTATGTTTGTGATTGCACATTTGCGTACATTTTGGGACAGAGTTGTTAGAACGCTGGTTTTCAATATATTATTAAAGTTTGACTGAACTATCTGACTGTTTTTTTGACATTCCCTTTAGCGCAGCGTAGGCGCGGCTTATAATCCGGGGCGGCTTATTGGTGGACAAAGTTATGAAATATGTAATTCATTGAAGGTGCGGCTAATAATCCGGTGCGCCTTATAGTGCGGAAAATACGGTATATATTTTATATACTGTGTTTTATTTAATTAATTTAATCGAGACTATTTTATGCTATATTTACCTTTTCATTATTATTATTACTATTTTAGTTATTATTATTATTATTTCCACATTAAGAATATATAATTGAATTGAGTGAGCACTGACGCTCGGAGCTGTGGAGAGAGATCGTTTTTGCCGTGGACTGTGTGTGACGCCTCGTTGTTTTTGTTTCTATTCAAAAAAGGTGAATAAACCCTCCATGATTCAACTCCTGAGTGTGCGCCTCACTACAAGATACACAACGCAGAACAGTGACTGTTACATATATATATACATATATATATATATATATATATATATATATATATATATATATATATATATAGTACAAGCCAAAAGTTTGGACACACCTTCTCATTCAATGTGTTTTCTTTATTTTCATGACTATTTACATTGTAGATTGTCACTGAAGGCATCAAAACTATGAATGAACACATGTGGAGTTATGTACTTAACAGAAAAAGGTGAAATAACTGAAAACATGTTTTATATTCTAGTTTCTTCAAAATAGCCACCCTTTGCTCTGATTACTGTTTTTCACACTCTTGGCATTCTCATGAGCTAATGTGTCACGTACCAGTCATTAATGAGTAGTAGTTGGGATAAGACAACGTGGGGAAGTCCGGCGTCATGTAGTCCACTTTGACTCCTGTGGAAAGAAGCTCCTTGAAGGCAGGGAGTGAGTGCAGGTCGTCCATGTAGTCATGACGGAAACCATCGATGAGAAAGACAAGTAACGGATGGACGGAGAGACACTTGTGTCCCGCAGCGAGGAGCAGCAGAGACAGCAAGACAAAGCAGCAGGACGCCATGAGAGTTCGTGTCCTCCTGCAGCAGCACAGTCAGGTGTTGTGTGGAAGGAAACCGCTGACTGTGGGGCTCTGGAGGGGTGGGCGGGTAGATCCACATGTCGGCTGTGTTGATACCGGTGTTATGTTGATACTACCGCCATGAAATCAATATGTTCAAGTTGTCACAGTTTTCTTGTTTTTCTTGTTGTGTCGTTCATATTGTTACATTGTGGAGTAATAATACAGTCTTAAAAAGATAGGACTTATGGGGCTGAAAGTCTAAAAAATTGGAATGAGTCAATTCTATGTTCACTTATTTTGCACTTCTGAATGCATGTTTCTTAAACCATGTTTTTCAACCACTGTGCCGCGGCTCACTAGTGTGCCGTGAGATATTGTCTGGTGTGCCGTGGGAAATTATGCAACTTCACCTAATTGGTCCAATTTTTTTTTTTTCAAATCAATAATTATAATCTGCTAATAATGTGCCATTGCTTAGTGTCTGTGCTGTGCAGGACTCAGCAGGGTAATCACGTAATACGCCATGTCAGTAGGTGGCAGCAGGTATATATATATATATTTAATTTGTATAAATATATATAAAAATACATATACATTTTATTTGTATAAATATATATATATGTATATATAGATACACAGATATAGATATATATATATATATAGTTATATATACAGTATATATATATATATATATATATTTATATATATATATATATATATATACTGTATATATATATATATATATATATATATATATATATATATATATATATCCATCCATTTTCTACCGCTTGTCCCTTTCGGGGTCGCGGGGGGTGCTGGAGCCTATTTCAGCTGCATTGGGGCGGTCGGGGAGGTACACCCTGGACAAGTCACCACCTCATCACAGGGCCAACACAGATAAACAGACAACATTCACACTCACATTCACACACTAGGGCCAATTTAGTGTTGCCAATCAACCTATCCCCAGGTGCATGTCTTTGGAGGTGGGAGGAAGCCGGAGTACCCGGAGGGAACTGATGCAGTCATGGGGAGAACATGCAAACTCCACACAGAAAGATCCCGAGCGCAGGATCGAACCCAGGACCTTCGTATTGTGAAGCAGACGCACTATCCCCTCTATCACCGTGCTGCCCAAGTGCCTCTGTCAGGTAATAAGTCAGGTAAAACGGCATTTATATATATATATGTATATATATATATACATATACATTGTATTTGTATAAATACATATACATGTTATTTGTATAAATAAATATACATAAATATATATATATCAGCGACGTGCGGTGAGGTTGATGGCTGGTGAGGCACTGACTTCATCACAGTCAGATTTACAAACATATGAACCCTAAAGAGTATCTTATTCACCATTTGATTGGCAGCAGTTAACGGGTAATGTTTAAAAGCTCATACCAGCATTCTTCCCTGCTTGGCACGCAGCATCAAGGGTTGGAATTGGGGGTTAAATCACCAAAAATTATTCCCGGGCGCGGCGCCGCTGCTGCCCACTGCTCCCCTCACCTCTCAGGGGGTGATCAAGGGATGGGTCAAATGCAGAGGACAAATTTCATTACACCTAGTGTGTGTGTGACAATCATTGGTACTTTAACTTAACTTTAACTTTACACATACAAACTGTAGCACACAATAAAGCACATTTAATAAAAAAAAACGTTATTATGGTCTTACCTTTACATATAAATGAAGTCCATTCGCCGCTGTTGTGCTGGATTAATGCACCCCTGACAGGAGTGGTATATCAACTAAAGCCCTCACTTAAACTTTCCACGTGCAAGATTGAATCTATTTAAAAAAGTGTAACCGAGGGTTTATAAATGTCGCCTATACTGTATGAAACTACAAAATAACAAACACGGAGGCTCCAGTTTACACGAGGACCACTTTATTTACCTTCTTTCAAAAACTTCCGCTCCACTCCAACATGTCATCACTTCCGCTCTTAGCGCCTTCAAAATAAGAGCTCAAGGCATATACTGTATAACAGCGCATAACAGGAACTTAACATCACAAAGAGGAAAGCCCATAAAAATAGGTTACAAAAGTTATTTAATAAGAAGCCAAAAAGTGCAAAAATAATAATGTTTGTGTTGGAGGAGTTGTGAATTAGGTACACCTGCAGTCTGCAGGTGTACCTAATGTTGTGGCCCTGCAGTCATTCACAACTCCTCCAACACGAACATTATTGTTTTTGCACTTTTTGGCTTCTTATGAAATAACCTTTTTAAATAGATTCAATCTTGCACGTGGAAAGTTTAAGTGTGGGCTTTAGTTGATATAACACTCCCGTCAGGCGTTGCAATCTACGGCGGGGGTGCAGGAGGCGGGATTACTGGAGCCTCAGCCAGTGCGTCTTTTGCAGCCGTTTTATGATCGCTCAGCACAAGAAATACGTTACACACATACAGTTGTTGACAAAATACACTGTACATTATATACCTCAGCTAACTAAACTATGGAAATGTATAATATAGTTCATATAGCAATACGGTCTCACTGCACAGCAGACCAGCAGTTAGCCGAGTCCGCAATCCATGGTGAGGCACAAATGAGTGACGTGCCTCAACTGGCTGCTGATCACCTCACCGTCTCTTCTCAGTATTTGAACGGCAAATGTGAAAATTCAGCGATTTTGAATAAAAATAATCTAAAACTGGTGAAGTTAAATGGAAAATTACTTTATAGTATAATCACTGGATACATATAACAATTTAATAAAAATATTTTCTTTTTCCATTTTTTTTCTTTCCATGATGGCAGGTGAGGCCCCGCCTCACCTGCCTCTAGTGACTGCACATCACTGATATATATGTATGTATGTGTATATATATAGATACACAGATATAAATATACATAGATATACATACAGTATATATATATATATATATATATATATATATATATACATACTGTATGTATATACAGTATATACATGTGTGTGTGTGTATATATATATATATATATATATATATATATATATATATAAATACATATAATTTTTTTTGTATAAGTACATATATATATATATATATATATATATATATATATATATATACTGTATGTATATACAGTATATACATGTGTGTGTGTGTGTGTGTGTGTATATATATATATATATATATATATATAAAAATACATATAATTTTTTTGTATAAGTACATATATATATATATATATATATATATATATATATATATACTGTATGTATATACAGTATATACATGTGTGTGTGTGTGTGTGTATATATATATATATATATATATATATATATATATATATATAAATACATATAATTTTTTTTGTATAAGTACATACATATATATATATATATATATATAAAAAATAAATAAAAAAAATCCTGATGATTGAGGGTACCCCCCCTCATGAAACAGGCCTGTAGAGATGAAATAGTCTTGTGATTTTTTTCCCACACATACTTATATATATATATATATATATATATATATATATATATATATATATATATATATATATATATATATGAATGTACATGAAAATAAAGAACTTGATATTTACAATATTAACTATGACCGATAAAACACTGAATATTGACAACATATGAACGTCACACCCCCCTCTTGATCGACATATTTTACAATCAAGTGAAACACAACAAAAATGCAACAAACACAGTGAAATATGAACGCAAAGGGTAAAAAAGAAAACCCCACCTTCCATCTGATATGTCTGATCTATCACTAAGCTTTAGAACTTTGCTATAAAAATCTCCTTCCTCGTCTGTCCCTGACACCTTCATTTCAGTTTTTTTATGCCATAATGTCAAGCATGTTTAACAAACACATTAAGTTCACATGTTTTCCCATGATTCAGTGTTTTTGTTCATGCAAAATTAAGTCTGATTAATACAGATCAAATATAAATAGTATGTAGAGTAACTGTGATTATTCTAATTAAAACTTTTAATCGTTTAATTGATATACTGGTAAATGGTTCACTAATAAGTCCTTACATTTTTACCCTGTGTTTATTTCTATTCATAATCAAGATCGACAAATACAATTTTCAATAAAAATCATACAAAGATCTTGAAGAATGTTGAATTAAAAAGTATGATATTGGCATTTACTTGGATTGAAATCAAAATTTGCAGTATCGCCCAACCTAAGAGGCCTGGCTAACATGAGGGGGGTGAGGTCATGTGACAGCATAAGGAGCAATATGAAGCTTGTAAAGTGGATTTCACAACATTTCTAGAACGTGTAAACACTAACGATGGGCAGTTTGGCTCTTTTCTTAGAGTCGTCCTTTTGGCTCAGTTCCCAAAGAACAGTCAGCTAATTTGACACCCAAGCGGCCCCTAATGTTGTGTCGTTTGTAGCCTCATATTTTAGCCTAAATTAGCAAATACAAATGTTTGTGTTTTTATAAGCTCTTTTGTATTGAGTGTTTTAATGAGTGTTTTTATAATTCCCTCGTATTGCACAGGAAACTCAAATTATACGAACAGCTGAACATTTATATCATGATGATAAAACGTGTTGTTGTTGTTGCGGGTTCGCTCAAAAAAACTATCTAACCATACAACCAATGATGGCTCAGTCGCAGATTTCGAGTTGGGGATGTTTATTGGACCAACTCCAGGTCACCAGTGTGCAAAAATATATACAGTGCACAAATTGGTGAAAATGAAAAGTAATCTGCCGTTCAGCAATCTCCAATCACTGTTTGCACTATTCGCCAGCTCTCTACAACCAACCTGCTTACCTACTCCCACAGTCTCCTTTAAGTAGTCCAAGCCCCTCACTCTGTTGAGGAATTTGTTAAACTGTCTGGAAATCATATTTGGTCTTAGGAAAGCAAGTTGTTTGTGTACAAAATGTGAAATTCCTTACATTTGACAATAACGTTGGTGTGCCACAAGGTTCCATCTTGGGCCCAAGATTATTTAGCATCAATCACCAACCAATATTTTGTCCACCTAATGTACTTTGCCAGATATACTCAGCCTGCTCTGTGTGTCCATGCTAAAAATAAGCGGCAATCCACACTGCACCTGTCAGCTGCTATGTCGGATGCTATGTCAGAGGTATCAAGTTGGAAGCAACGCTTCAATTTACACTTTAATGTTTTCAAGTCAATGTGCATGTTCTTCTCCCCCCCAAAAAATTAGTGTTGATACTGATCCAGATGTATGTGTGCATTGTACAAGCTAGTCCGGTTCTTCTCAAACAGTGTGTGTGTGTGCGTGCTTGTTCCTCATTTTTATGTAAAAAATATATATATATTTAGCACACAATGTTTTGCTCTGTTCATTATTGTTTTATAGGTTAAAGTGTTTTATATAATGTCAATGTTACTGATCAATTTGAATGTATTGTTATTTATTGGGTTTATCTCATTTTATTTATCAGTATCAAATGGTTCAAGTCCGTCCAAAAAATGTTTTATAGTTTACGTAAGGATGGATTCTTTATTGTTTTGATTTTTTCTTTATTGTTAATAAGGAATATTTTATGCAGAGGTGTACTTATAACAATGTTTTAGGCAAATGATCCTATTCGAAGTCATGGCGGAGAGTGGGAGTGGGTTGGGTGGGGTTTGGGGGGTTGCCGCAAAATGTTTTTTTCTTCCCGAGGGGGAGTAATAACAATAATTGAGAAGCACTGGTCTACATGTGTTGGCCTTGCGATGAGGTGGCGACTTGTCCAGGGTGTATCCCGCCTTCCAAGGATTGGCTCCAGCCCCCCCCCCCCTCCAAATCACCACCCCGAGAGGGACAAGTGGTAGAAACTGTATAAATATATATACACTTTGCACACAGTCTGTGACTCATCACAATTAAACCTAAGGTGTAGCGTAACCGCCCTCTACTGGTCAATACATGTATTAAACGATCTTTGTGCGCCAGAGTTACTATTAGACAAAAAAAATAACATGACCACAAATACAAAATACATCACAAAGTCAGCAAATTTCAATACAAATATCTCTATGCACAATATCTGCTAACAAATGTTTGACCAAGTTTTGTGATGAAGCTTTCATGCTGGGGTTTCTATCGTTGTTGCCCCTTGTCGAGAACACCGTGTCCGTCGCTTAAAAGGTCTGACAGGAAACAATGACTCGAGCACTTGCTCGGGGCAGATCATTCATACTTTGTTGTCCAGTTGCTCTTAAAAGTCAGATTTTCGTAATTTATTTAGATTTTTTTTTCAGGGTTGAATGAGTAGTCAGTCAATCAATCAATCAAAGTTTATTTATATAGCCCTAAATCACGAGTGTCTCAAAGGGCTGTACCAGCAAACAACGGCATCCTCGGCTCAGATCCCACATCAGGGCAAGAAAAAAACTCAACCCAATGGGATACAATGAGAAACCTTGGAGGGGACCGCAGATGCAATGGATGTCGAGTGGCTCTAGTTAATAGTGTGAGAGTCCAGTCCATAGTGGGGCCAGCAGGGGATCATCTTGAGTGGAGACAAGTCAGCAGTGCAGAGACGTCATCAACTGATGCACAGCTGGCGCGTCATCTGTGGTCACCTAATAATCTCTCCATGCAAGAGAGGGGGGCAGAGCAGAAAAGAGACGGCAGATCAACTGGTCTAAAAGGGGGGTCTATTTAAAGGCTCGAGTATACAAATGAGTTTTAAGATGGGACTTAAATGCTTCTACTGAGGTAGCATCTCTAACTGTTACTGAGAACATTCCAGAGTACTGGAGGCCGAATAGAAAACGCTCTATAGCCCGCAGACTTTTTGGGGGGGCTCTTAGTCTTCTTCTACTCACCATACTGCTGCTTCACTGTGACACATATGCCTCGCTGTTTCCCCATGTGGGGTGGTGGGAGTACTGCATACAAGAGCAACCCTAGTTTGAAAGGTTTCATCATGGGTGATGTTTGGCGGGTCAGTTAAATAGGCCTGACCTAGCGCCACCATTTCTCAAAAACTTAGTAGAGAAATGTCAAAAGGAGACTTAGGTCTGTTTGGTGCCGTTTACAAAAGGTGTGTTGGATGTCTGGTAACAACCCTTGTTAGTGGCAACTACTGTAAATGCATGAATTTCACACACAGAACACAGCGTAACCAAACATTATTTTATTATCTTAAAAAGTAACACAATCCCCATAGGGTATTACATACACTACAACAATGTTAACAGCAGTACTAACATCAAAGGGACTTTCAGATAGTATAGACATTTTTTTTTTTAAAGAAAATCCCTCCTTTTTATTGTTTAAATTAGTTGACTATGCATGGCAGATAAACATCATTTACAAGTATGACATACTGTCACCATTTTGAAGCAATGTTTTAGTTGAACCTCAAGTTTCAGAACCCAACGCCGATGTTAAGGGAAGACATTTCTTGGACTGTCAGTGTAGAAAAGGAATGGAAGGTCACATGACTGTGGTTGGCTAGCTCAGAGGGGTGAAGTAAGGTAAATGGATGACCTGTCGGCTGGAAAGTGATGGAAAGGACCGGGGCAGTGCAAATATCAGACATGAGGAACAGAACCTCACGGCGTCCACATTAGAAGAGATTACATCCTTCTTTTATTAGTGGAACGAGAGCTTAGACTCAGTCAATACCTCTTTGTGATGAATCCAACATTGGTAGTATACTGTAATAGAGGCTGACTGTAATTTCAATGAAAGGATGAGCACCATAAATACTAGTTATAGAACAGACACTTGACCATGAATGTGTTCAAACTGACAACATGAGGGCCTGACCGAGTAGGTACAGCTGATACACATTCTGTTTGGAGAGGTAGACTTGGGACTGGAGCCCAATTGTACAGTAATACCATAGGAAGGACAAAAGGACTTGTAATGAGTGCTTTAGATGAGAATAGACCTTTCTGATACAGTTAGATATACTGTACATACAGTTCCAAAGATGTTTACTTACACTCATTATGGGTTTGAATATATTTGTTGATATTGGGCTCTTAATTATTTAAAAACACAAACAACCATCATCTAAACTTTATAAGTTGTGCTGCAGGTTTCAAAATGTCTTCTAACTTGACCACCCCAAGCCCTATTAACCTCATTAGTGATAGTGATTGACTGTAGCTGGTTGAGTTTCTTTGGCAGCATAAATGAGCCCTCATTGGGTGAACCCGTAGAACAACGGGGTTGTCCAAGGAACTCAGGAAGATCCAAGAAGGAGAACTCTAGGTTTACACAAGTTGGGCTAGGTTTACACAAGTTGGGCAAAGTCTTTTGAAGCCTTTTCTGAATAAATGCAGATATCTAAGAGCATCAATTCAAACAACTGTCCTAAGTTTTTTACCTCTGTCAGCTAGGGGTGTCTTAGGATAGCCGATAATTAGATTCGGAGGAATTTGATTCGACTATCAACCTCACAGTCGAATTGTCGGACACGGATCCTCCCTTCTCGGATGTGTTTTTGGATGTTCCGAAATGGGATAGTCGGGCAAAGGCAATGGTCCTTCCACAGGTTCACACACAGAAACCTTGTTACAACTTCTACTTCCTCTAGTCTCGATAGACGAATTTGATTGTCTTTTTGGCGCTCTTATTCAAAAAGACCAACTGCTACAAAAGATGCAATCAATGAGGGGATTCAGTGCAAATAAATCCAATCAATAAATTGTGATTAACAAAGTATTGAGCAAAGGATGTGAATATATATACTGTATATGTTACTTTTTACATTTCTGCATCCAAAAACATATTTTTAATGTTGCCCTACAGAAAGTACCAATGTCTTTTTGCCTCATTCCCATCCAGGACTAACTGCAGTGTGCTCAAACAACCACCAGGTAGCATCTGTGATCAGATGATATTTCATCATGTCTTTCCCATTCTGATTTATCAGGTCGGTAGTGCATTCTTCACTCACACTATCAATTTAGGAATAAAGCAAATGTGGAAAAAGTCAATACTTTGTGGATGCTCTGTACAGTATATATTTGAATTTGCATGTACAATTTTGACCTTGTGTAGTTTTGAAAAAATAAAGTTTGCATTAAAAAATTTACATTCTATAAGCACTCCACCCCAGAAAAAGTATGGTTTAAATATATATTTAAGGGCTCAAAATGTGTATGACATTCATTCCCATAATGAGTGTAGATAAACGTCTACCATAACTGTACCTATATGGTATGTTCATATATTGAGAAAGTCATAAGTGAATGTGACTCCTGCAAAGGTGCTAAATACAAGTACTGCATGCAATACATGAGGCAGCACCATCCAGTAGATGATGAAGAACAAAAAAAAAAGGGCTCAGTCTTGGATCTAAAAATCAATAACCCAGCAAGCACAAAACATACAACGTTGATTATACATACATGTTCTTTAATACTCACTTTGAAACAATGTTGCAAAATAGTTGTATTTGTAAAGTGAGACAAAGTTGATGTCTAATGTTGGATCCACGTTATTGGTTGGGAAATGACCAAGTTTGAAAGGTCAAATCAACGTCACAACCTGACATTGAGGAAACGTCAGAAAGCATGTTGTTTCAACTTTGTACTCATGTTGTACGTTGAATATTGGTTGGGAAATGACCAAAATTCAATGGTCAAATCAACGTCTGAACGCAACATTGATTAAACGTCATCAAAAAGCATGTTGTTCCAACGTTATATTTGAGTTGCTCAACATTAGGATCTAATTCAACAAGTTCTCAGTGTTGTTTCAATGTCTTGTGCCTGCTGGGAAATGGTTGGTCGTTCAAAAAATACAGTCAGCACATTGTTAAATTGTTTATATGGTCCGTTATGGGAGAACCCGCTCATTCTTGTTTTGTTACAGTATGATCAGTACAGTACGTACCATTCAAATACTAAAGACAAAGGTTTGAAAGCAAATTGCAGTCCAAAGTGTGATTTGAATCTTTAAACCACCAAAGAGTACAGTTCAGTTTACAGCGCATCAAACAAAATTAAATGGCTGACAGTCCATCCATTTTCTACCGCTTATCCCTTTGGGGGTCGCGGGGGGGTTGCTGGAGCCTGTCTTAGCTGCATTCGGACGGAAGGCGGGGTACACCCTGGACAAGTCGCTGTCACCACTTTGAAGTCACAGTATATTTTTAAAGGCCACATTTTATTTAATTTTATTGTACCACAACAACTCCTGTCAAATACTGTCCTGAAAATTGACGGTTTAGAAGTCTTTGCAATGGAAACTGGACCAAATACCGAACTGAACCGCACTGTTTGGTGGAGGCTTTAAAATAGCTAGTGAATGTTTATCTCTTTCAAAGAGTGGGTGACTGCAATCAAAGCACACACGTCCAACATAACCATGAGTACTCCGTTATAGATTGGATGACAAAAACGTGGTACACCAGTCGACCATTTCTGATACACTTGTCTGGTGTCCCAAAGAATATTGAATTTTACAGTGTACATACAGTATATATCCCCAATGAATGAGATTTTGTCATGCCTCTTTACACTTACTAGCAGCTCTGCTAAGATAAAAGAATACATGTAAGGGGGTCCAGCACTTGGATGTGTGTATAGTATGTGTACTGTATGTGCATACATTCACAGGCCAGAGGCTGATTACAATGTGATCATGGATGGAACAGGCTGTGTTTTTGCTGTAGTGGAGGTAGTTGAAGAGGAGCTTTGAAGACGACAACATCCGGACAGCTGACAAACTCCCTAAGCTTACAGGACAGAGGTCATCAACTGTGTTTGTCCAATTGTTCTTAGCAGACACAGTGAGTGAATGTAGAATAAGAGCGAGAGAGAGAATATATACATATATATATACACACACACATAAATGTATATATATATACATATATATGTATATACATATATATATATGTATATATACATATACACACATAAATGTATATATATATATATATATACACATATATACATACATATATATATTTACATGTATATATATATATATATACATACATGTATATATATGTATATATATACATATATATACATGTATACATACATATATATATTTACATGTATATGTATATATATATATATATATATACATACACATGTATATATATGTATGTATATATATGTATATATATATATGTATGTATGTATGTATGTATGTATGTATGTATATATATATATATATATACACACAGGTAAAAGCCAGTAAATTAGAATATTTTGAAAAACTTGATTTATTTCAGTAATTGCATTCAAAAGGTGTAACTTGTACATTATATTTATTCATTGCACACAGACTGATGCATTCAAATGTTTATTTCATTTAATTTTGATGATTTGAAGTGGCAACAAATGAAAATCCAAAATTCCGTGTGTCACAAAATTAGAATATTACTTAAGGCTAATACAAAAAAGGGATTTTTAGAAATGTTGGCCAACTGAAAAGTATGAAAATGAAAAATATGAGCATGTACAATACTCAATACTTGGTTGGAGCTCCTTTTGCCTCAATTACTGCGTTAATGCGGCGTGGCATGGAGTCGATGAGTTTCTGGCACTGCTCAGGTGTTATGAGAGCCCAGGTTGCTCTGATAGTGGCCTTCAACTCTTCTGCGTTTTTGGGTCTGGCATTCTGCATCTTCCTTTTCACAATACCCCACAGATTTTCTATGGGGCTAAGGTCAGGGGAGTTGGCGGGCCAATTTAGAACAGAAATACCATGGTCCGTAAACCAGGCACGGGTAGATTTTGCGCTGTGTGCAGGCGCCAAGTCCTGTTGGAACTTGAAATCTCCATCTCCATAGAGCAGGTCAGCAGCAGGAAGCATGAAGTGCTCTAAAACTTGCTGGTAGACGGCTGCGTCCACTCTGTTTCCTGAGATCCAGGGTCAACGCAGCCGTCTACCAGCAAGTTTTAGAGCACTTCATGCTTCCTGCTGCTGACCTGCTCTATGGAGATGGAGATTTCAAGTTCCAACAGGACTTGGCGCCTGCACACAGCGCAAAATCTACCCGTGCCTGGTTTACGGACCATGGTATTTCTGTTCTAAATTGGCCCGCCAACTCCCCTGACCTTAGCCCCATAGAAAATCTGTGGGGTATTGTGAAAAGGAAGATGCAGAATGCCAGACCCAAAAACGCAGAAGAGTTGAAGGCCACTATCAGAGAAACCTGGGCTCTCATAACACCTGAGCAGTGCCAGAAACTCATCGACTCCATGCCACGCCGCATTAACGCAGTAATTGAGGCAAAAGGAGCTCCAACCAAGTATTGAGTATTGTACATGCTCATATTTTTCATTTTCATACTTTTCAGTTGGCCAACATTTCTAAAAATCCCTTTTTTGTATTAGCCTTAAGTAATATTCTAATTTTGTGACACACGGAATTTTGGATTTTCATTTGTTGCCACTTCAAATCATCAAAATTAAATGAAATAAACATTTGAATGCATCAGTCTGTGTGCAATGAATAAATATAATGTACAAGTTACACCTTTTGAATGCAATTACTGAAATAAATCAAGTTTTTCAAAATATTCTAATTTACTGGCTTTTACCTGTATATATACATACATACAGTCATGGTCAAAAGTTTACATACACTTGTGAAGGACATAATGTCATGGCTGTCTTGAGTTTCCAATACTTTCTACATCACCAAAATTGATAATGTATGTTGCTGTAAGAATAATTTTGACCCAGCAGTTTTGGTCACATTTTCAGTAGACCCATAATAAATTCATAAAAGAACCAAACTTCATGAACGTTTTTGTGACAAACATGTGCGTGCTCCAATCACTCTATCACAAAAAAATAAGAGTTGTAGACATTATTGGAAACTCAAGACAGCCATGACATGATGTCCTTCACAAGTGTATGGAAACTTTTGACCATGACTGTATATGTATATGTGTATATATATATATATATATATATACATATATATGTATATTAGCCTATGCACAGGTCCACTTTTAGGGATATCCAGAACCGCCACACCCGTCAATAATCAGGGGTTTAATCAACTGTATAAGGGTTGTGCTTACACAACAGGCCATAGAAGTAGTGTGTGGCAATTTTTATTCCAGTGTTGTCATATATGTATATATATATTTATGTATATACATATTTATACATATATATATATATATATATATATATATATATATGTATATACACATATTGTGTGTGTGTATACATATATATATATATATACAATCCTTGTGTTGAACTATTTTATCTGTACTTCACTTTACTAAATGCTTGCTTATCCATTTCAAAACATATAAGCTAACCTGCATGTTAAATAAGGTGATATTAAAACAACGTGACACCATATAGTATTAATGTTTAAAAAGTACGCAGGCCGAATAGTCAATGATATTTCATTCTCTGCAAATGAAATTGCTGGCTATCTTTAGATTTAGGTTGAAAATTCCCCCTTAGACCTTGTCTTGGCTCCTCGTTTTGCACGTTCACGTCAAGCAAGTAAATAAGTACCGGTATGTATTTTAAAATTGCTCGTCATACAAGCTAGCTAATGCAGCTAAAGCGAGTAAAATATGTCTGACGTCTTTTAAAATGTCCATGTTGTTTTGTTTAAAAATCGCTCGTCATACAAGCTCGCTAAATACTTTTTTTTTTTAATATTGCCATTTTTTTAACCTTGTTTTTATTTCAAAATTGCTCTTCAGACAAGCCATTTGACAGAGCTGTAGCAAGTAAACTACGATGGCAGACTATCAGCAAATTGACTTCATTTAATTAATTATTAGGCTGCTCGACTACTTTAAAAATGTACATAAGCTATGTTTAGAATGATGTTTATTTTATTTAATATTGCTTGTCATGATGACCAACTTATGCAATTAAATTATAAATATTGTGAAGTTGACTGTTTATAGGTTCATCCATAACCTGTGATGTAATGTCGTACATTGTATGTTTACTGTTGACGTCAAAGCCACGGAGCATTTTTCAGGAAGTATTTTCCACCCCTTGATATTTCCAGGGGTTAGGAGTAACATAATTGGGATTCAGCCTTTTATCTCCTCTGTGATCTCACAGTAAATACCGAAGCGAGTGATGTTAAAAGAAATTGACGACAAATGGGGCGGTGTCGGACTTCCACAATGAGATGACCCAGTTCCAATAGATAGTAAATAATAGAAAGACTCTCTGCCTAAATTCATTTTCATTCTGGGGGCCGGATGGAAAGCTCTGGTGGGCAGGATGTGGCCCGAGGGCCGCCAGTTGACATTAACTAAAAGGATAAGCAATAAGACTGCAGAATTCACCGTGATCAGGACTCTGATTCAAACTGATCATAGTCATGTTTATGGATTTTCAATAGTTTAATAAAGTAAGAAATTTAACCACAACCTGGTTAACTGTGATTAACATCTGTAAGGTTCATGTTTTTGAAAAGCATCATTTTATTGGACACTCCAATGCCAGGAAAGCTGCTCCTGATGCATCTGAAGCCTCCACTAAAATGTGTGACTACTTTAATGCCATAAAATCAACCTACCATTTAGAAAATGACAAGTGAAATGTGTAAAAGGACTCATGTTCACTGGATGTTTCTGCATTCGCTTTTCACAAGCAGTTTTCTGACTTTTACAAGTCAAATTAAAGATTGTGACAATATTGAATACTCATGTTAAACAATGGCAAAGCAGCAAATCATAAAGTTCATGCATTTTAGCGTGAGCTTGCACACAGTTTTGAATGGCTCTGTTCACAGGGTTTTGACGCCTGGCTATGTTGTGATTAGGGATGTTCGATAATATCGGCCTGCCGATATTATCGGCCGATAAATGTGTTAAAATGTAATATCGGAAATTATCGGTATCGTTTTTTTTATTTTATTTTGTTTTTATTAAATCAACATAAAAAACACAAGATACACTTACAATTAGTGCACCAACCCAAAAAAACTCCCTTCCCCATTTACACTCATTCACACAAAAGGGTTGTTTCTTTCTGTTATTAATATTCTGGTTCCTAAATAAAATATCAATATATATCAATACAGTCTGCATGGGATACAGTCCGTAAGCACACATGATTGTGCGTGCTGCTGGTCCACTAATAGTACTAACCTTTAACAGTTAATTTGACTAATTTTCATTAATTACTAGTTTCTATGTAACTGTTTTTATATTGTTTTACTTTCTTTTTTATTCAAGAAAATGTTTTTAATTTATTTATCTATTTTATTAATTTTTTTAAAAAGTACCTTATCTTCACCATACCTGGTTGTCCAAATTAGGCATAATAATGTGTTAATTCCACGACTGCATATATCGGTTGATATCGGTATCGGTTGATATCGGTATCGGTAATTAAAGAGTTGGACAATATCGGAATATCTGCAAAAATCCATTATCGGACATCCCTAGTTGTGATGTCAGAGCGAGGTGGACATACTTTTTTAGACATTTAGTCAAGCTCTCAGCCAGAGGAGGAGCTCCTCTGCTTCAGGCTGTGAGAAAATACCAAAAAAGGTAGGATAAAGTGTTGTTTTCATCTAGCCTTGGCAAGCGCATAATAACACTGACATGCAGTGACATAAATGCTGCTAAAAGTGTATTTTTTTTATGCAGAGTCTGAATCAATCGGACAGTGCGCAGGTGTTTGTAATGTTGTAACCGAGTGAATCAATATTTTGTTTATTTTTGACCTTATCTGGAAAAAAATAGCAGTGGCGACTTCAAAATATTTCTTAACCAATGTACATTTTTCAAAGATACTTTATGATACTTTTGGAGATGCGTGCAATATTCAAAGGTAAAGGCAGTCTAACCAAATATTGGTGTGATCTTATTTTGGGCCAGGCAGTGTATCTGCATAGTTCAGGTCAGAAGCTTCCACACACCCAACACCACTTACTAAAAATATTGAGGAGAATGTATGTGTGTCAAAAATTATGACAATCTTCCCCATGTACACTTTTGACTGGACTGTGTGTTTACAATATGTGCCGTATTTCCCGAACTACAAACCGTTTGTTTTTTTTATACGCTTTCAACCGTGTGGCTTATAAAACGGTGTGGCTATTCTATGGATTTTTCTTCGCTAACGGCCATAATGTTTTGTATTTAATAGTTGTCATATAACACCAACAGTGACACTGAAAAAGGTGTTAGTTTGTTCTTTGGCGCCATCTTTTGCACACAGGTGCTTTGTATTAAAAATGTACTTCCTGTTTTGTTCCTTGAACCGAAAGTATTCGTCGATAGCATTTCTGTTCGAAAGGATTCTTCATTCATCACTACAAGCAGCGTTTTACAATATAACTAAAACAATTAATGTGTGATGTCTGTAGGAGTGTTTTCATTCATATTTGTACGTGCTATGGTAAAGTAATCAAACTAGCGTCGTTAGCATTAGCAAATATGCTAATACATTTACAAGTGACTGTGTTAGTGTTATTAACTTACAATGACATTCTTTTTGTATTGTTTCAGTTTCATAAATTCATCAAGATATCACCGTGGAGTTATGGAGTCTGTTTAACTGATCTGAGAGCGGGTTCCGCAACTTGTGGGTCCATGACAATGACTTCTGTTTTGTTTCATCAGCGGTTTTACTGCCGTGTTACAGGCACTGTTTGGAAACAATTAAGGTATGCAAATAAACATTTACAAAATCTTTCGAACCAGTATATATCTGCGGCTTATAGTCCGGTGCGGCTAATATATATATAAACATATTTATTTATTCTAAAATTTTGTGGGTGCAGCTTAAATACCGGTGTGCTCTATAGCCCGGAAAATACGATCATGTGAGCAGAGACAACATAAATACAACAGGCCTGAAAAGACGTCAAGGAATAAAACAGCAGCATCCAGTGGACATGATGAAAAATGTAAAGGTACATATTTAGATACATACAGTAAACAGGTCAATTGTACTGAATTTTGTTTGGCTTTTGGTCTTTTTTCTAATTGAAATGACAAATATTTTCTTAACTTCCCTTCGATAGACCTTTCATATACTGAAAAAACAAAACAAAGATCAACAAAAACAATCTAAAATATCAAACTAAAAGGTGGTATTTTTCTCAATGGCTTTGGTCGTACCGTAATTACCGAGGAAAGAGCAGCTAACCTCACCACACCTTCACTGGTCTGATGCATCGTATTAACTTTCGAAAGTTTAGGAATTGCCCTTACAGTGGTCAGGCAGGAATCTTAAAGACTGTAAAGCCCAATGTAGGCCAGTGTTGGACAAGATCAGTTCTATCACTGATTCGCAGTGTCATGGTTGGTCAAGCTACAATGTTTTTATTGGGATTCTGGACAATGGCCATTCAATCTGTGCACTTCTACAGAAAATAAATTGTCCCGCGTTTTGGTTATACGTATTACCATCTGCCCCACTCACATTTTTTACCACAAAGTGCGCAGAAAGTGGATTAGTGAGAATGTGTCGCGTCAGTAACAGTAGTTAGCATAGCCTCTGACCCTTCATTCAGTGTGCAAACACACCATTGGAAAATGATGAACAGATATGGAGCAGCTGGAATGGGAATGAAAACAAACGAAAAACGACCTGAGATTACAAATTACTGTTACACAACCGTATCTTCGACAAATCACACTGGCATCCACTCACGCATTCACACACACATACAGTAGAACCTATGTAAGTGAAAGAACACAACAGTGGTGTGTGTAAACCAGAGTCTATGAACTGACATGGTCAATCTGCCCAGTGGCATGGTGTTAGTGTGAGTATTTATCAGAAAAGAGAGCAGTCTCAGTGGTCTAAGTTCCTCTGTTTGTTTGAGTGTGTGTGTTAACAGCTATAGTTCCAGGTTTTGTGGCAAGCTCCACTGATACAGTCAATGTGACAGTCTGTAGGAATAACAGTCCTTGGAGTGTGACTTCCACTTGCCCTTCATTATGCACCCCCCAACTAGACGCTGGTGATTGATGCAAGGCAGGCGTTGGGCTTTTGGAGTTTCTCCGTTTGGCTCCCAGCTGGTTCAGGTATGGCGCGGAATGAGAAAGGGGGGCCATTGCTGTTTGTAATGCCTAGGTGGCCTGGACTGAGAGCCAAATTCTGCCGACGATTACTCTCCACTATGGAGGAGGTGTTTGACGCCAGGCTCTCCCTCGTTCTGCAAACAAAAGCACTGTAAGAAACTTACAAAAAAATGTGACACAAGGTCCAAAATGACACGTCAGGCCCAGTTCTATCATGCTTCAGCACAGTTCTGTCTAGGGCTGGGTACCGAATTCGGTACTATTATAGGCACCGACCGAATCCCGGCGGTACAATGAAGTATCGAGTCACATAAAATCAAACAATGCCATATTTCTATACCTTTGTTGCTCGTAATGTCACGTCTGGTTGCAGACTAAATAATTATTCAAGCAGCTCTTAGAACCGACTCAGCCAAACTGCCCCTAGGTAATGTTGCAATTTTCGATACCAAAAAGAAAGTATGCCTGATTGAAAAGTCAGACTCCACTTTCCTAAAATGTGCTAGCTTGAGGACCATATTGCCATTGCCATATATACATGTTACAAATTAGCATTAGCAATTTTACATGGCGATTTCATTACCTCCAAATTTGGTAATGAAAACTACCAATGAGATGCGTGTTACATTCAAACAGCTGGTGAGTAAAAAGTACAGTACTTATAGTATAAACACTTTGTAGGGTGCAACATAAGACAAGGCTGGCACATTCAGCCAATTGGCAAAGACTGCTTCCTAGCTTGGCAACACACCAAAGTCTATACACTGCTGCCATTTAACGTCTTGTAATTGCAGCTGCTACTATATATACACTTGCAAATAAGACTCAAAAAAGTTATACGAAAACAAGATAAATCAACTGGACAACACGGTTATAATCAGCTCATTTTTAAATGTGACATGAAAATTAGATATCAAGCAATTTACATTCATTAACACACACAAAAAATTGATAACGTTGAGTAGAAGTATCGATTCCCAGGTACCGGAAATTGGTACCGTATCGGTTCAAATGTGAAAGGTAGTTACGCTTCCCTCATTTGTTCACTGCTTGATCGTGCTAAATCACTTGATCATGCCATCATTTCATGATGCAACACTGCATACCAACAACTTTCCTTTTATTTTTGCTTATTTCAACAGCAGTAATTCAAAGATACCTTTCATAAAGTACAGGTCTAACTTTGTCCTTTCAATAAACAAATCAAATAGCCTCATCTGATTGACCTTTTCCACTCTTAAACTGTAATCTTTGGGGAAACACTGATACTGAAAAATACGTAAAGTAGGAGGTATGGTTGTATGGTATAGCGGTACTAATAAAGTAGCGCAGTACGAATGAATTAAAAACGATACTATACTGCCTTTGAAAAATACCTGTACTTTTTTTCATCCGCATGCTATCGTGCGGCGGTGACGTACAGAGCCCAGGCGCATGATATTGAGTGTGTCAGCACATACAAAAAGAAGCAGCTTGGAGAGGAAGAATGGCAAAATAATGGCAATTCTACTGGTTAATAAAGAGGATGCATGAAGTGCAATATGGAGGTATTTGGGCTTCAAAACTATCGATAAAGGTGACGCTTTAAACACAGAAGCGCAGCGTTGCTTTAAAACATGACTTGCAAAAGGTGGCTTGATTAAAGAATTACAATATCTGCTTCAAACTTTGCTAAACAACTAAATAACAAGCAGTCAGATTGACAGTTAATATCGTTAACTAGTTTTCCTGCTTTGCACATATAAACACGTAGACGCGCACACAGCTGCTTGGCTTTTTGTCAATTATTAGCGCAGTCCAAACCGCCCATGTGGCGCAAACTAATGCAAGTGAAATGACGGCATTTTGTAACAAATTCCTACAATTTGGTTTTAATCTTTAACAATGTGTGTTTTACCTGCTACATGTATTAACTGTTCACTTTTAGCCATAGTATTGTTTTTATTATTTACTAATGATTGTATTTCTCTTAAAGCCAAGCCAAGAGTGGCAACCATAAATCATGAAGCATTTACCGTATTTTTCGGATTATAAGTCGCAGTTTTTTTCATAGTTTGGCCGGGGGTGCGACATATACTCCGGAGCGACTTACAGTATGTGTGAAATTATTAACAGATTACCGTAAAATATCAAATAATATTATTTATCTCATTCGCGTAAGAGACGAAGTAAATGTCAGCAATCGTCACACACACGTCAACCAATAAGAATTCGGCGGGGGAGGGTCATGGCAGAAGTGCATTGTGCGTCATGGCAGAAGTGCATTGTGGGTCATGGGATGCTAAATGCTACTATGTCCATAGCTATTAAAATGGATCATTTCAACATTGGCGGTAACTTATAAAAACTGAGAAGGGCTGAACAAAAATGGCACCGAAAAGGAAATCATATACTGCAGATTACAAGCTGGACGTAGTGAAATATGCAGCAGAAAACGGCGATCGAGCAGCAGAAAGACAGGAAGCGGCGCATACCAGGAGCGACAACGAGGAAGTAGATTTCATCGGATTTAGCGATCAGGAGTGACAGATTGTTTGGTTAACGTATAGCATGTTCTATATTTTATAGTTATTTGAATGACTCTTACCATAATATGTTACGTTAACATACCAGACACGTTCTCAGTTGGTTATTTATGCCTCATATAACGTACACTTATTCAGCCTGTTGTTCACTATTATTTATTTATTTTAAATTGCCTTTCAAATGTCTATTCTTGGTGTTGGATTTTATCAAATAAATTTGCCCCAAAAATGCGACTTATACTTGACTGCGACGTATATATATTTTTTTCCTTCTTTATTATGCATTTTCGGCCGGTGCGACGTATACTCCGGAGCGATTTATAATCCGAAAAATACGGTAATACAATACTAATAAAGCTTTCTATTATATTCTAAACTAATACTAGTATTATGGCAGGATATATATATATATATATATATATATATATATATATATATATATATATATATATATATATATATCCTAAACTAAACTGCTCACCCTAATAACAATGGTGTAAAAAGTGTAAATGTGGCATTTTATAATGTTATGATATGAGATGCAAAGCACAGGTGTAAAATATATATATATAATAATAATATATATATATATATATATATGTGTATATATACACACACACACATATGTATATATATTATTAATGTTATATATATATATATATATATATATATATATATATATATATATATATATATATATATATATATATATATTTGCACCTGTGCTTTGCATCTCATATCATAACATAAAATGCCACATCTTTGATTGGATTTACACTTTTTACACCATTGTTATTAAGGTGATCAGTTTAGCGTCATAGCTTACTTTTACAATTGACTGAGTTGTGAATGCAAAAATGTTTGTTCTAAAAATAAATTATTACTAACTTGAAATGAATTGTTTCTATGTCCATTATGTCCTACAGGAAAATATGTAGTTGAGGTAAATCAACATCCTGCAACTGATCCTGTTTATTCTAGCATTAGAGGTTCTACAGTACAGTGGTACCTCAACTTACGAGTGCCCCAACTTAAGTGTTTTGAGGTACAAGTTGTCCCTCGGCTAATTGTTATACTTTAAGTTTCGAGCAAAAATATGAGTTTCAAGCCTCTCCACTACTAATTGGTGTAGCAATTGTTAAATCAATCCTGTAACCCTGTAAGATTCAGCCATAAAATCCGGTCTAGCTCGCTAACATTACCTTACAGCTAGTGATCGACATAACTTCAATGGAACAAAGAAAGTTAGTGTGAAGGACAGTACTAAGATTAAAAAGTGGATGTTATACAGTGAATTAAAGACAGGATTGATCAAAAACATGACAGCGAGTGTAGCTGGCTTGGCGAGGTTGTTGGAGTGCATCACCGCTAGTCTGCACCATACTGAACCAGAAAGAGTCTAATGCCAACCGAGAATGTTAATATAATATCTAAACGGCAGATATTTATCCATGAAAATATGCAAAGGTGTGTTTAATGGAACTCAAATGAGATACCGTAGAAGTCTGCTCTTTGAGGTAAAGGGAAATTCTTTACATTATTATCACATTATTTCATAAAACTCCTGTAGTTGTTTGTAGTACATCATATTGTATTCTTTTTATACAATATTTCTTGAGATACAAGTGTTTTGAGTTACGAGCTCGGCCATAGAACCAATTTAAGCTCGTAAGTTGAGGTACCACTGTACTTTTAAAACCTGTGATGCCGGTAGTAAAAATGTATTCCGCACTTGTATTCTGTCTCAGGAAAAAAAATGTTAAACACTTAAGATTTCGTGATGATCATTGGTTACATTTTAAGAACTTTTGATTTCAAAATCATATTCAATAAAATAATATTTATTGCAACCCTTTGATATAAGATGCACTGTTTTTTATTAAGTTGTGTGGATATTTCACCTTGGTGAGTTGAATCCGCTGTCAACAGTAACCGAGCTTGAATCCATACTGTCCAGTCTGGCAGAGTGGGCAGACTGCTGATTATGACTGGGTTCTGGAAGGTTCTCTTTAGCACCAGGGAATGTGAGGGTTCTTTCAAACCTTCTCTGTAGATCCCTTTCCTTTTCTCTCTCCAATAGCCACTGCATGGTACCTGCTCCAGCCCCTCCCCGTCCAACAATCCCTCCTCCAGTTTTCCCATCCTCTCCCCTACTTTTAGTTCCTCCTTCCTCAAGTTCATCGTCATCCGAAACATTGTAATAGTCAAAGGAGACCTCTGCAGCAATGGTTGTGGGTTCGCTTCCCTGTATGGAAGCAGAAGGTGTTGCAACCAGAGGTTTCGGGGCGTCATAAGCCTCCTGGGAATCAAGTGCATCGCAGGATGAGGACAGATTGGAGGAAGTAAGGACAGGGGTTTTCCTCAAGGAGCTGTATCCTGGCAAAGGAAGGCCAGGAGGGGGTTTGAAAAGTGTGTCTTTACTAAAGATCTCTTTACATTTTTCTTGACCACAGGAGGCACTGTGGGGAGGTCGTCCATTCGAAACAGGGGGATCTGGCATTGAGAGAGGTATTGGAGGCAGGCTGCCCCCTTTAGGGCCCACCTTTGACAAGTCCTCCTTATTTTCTGGAGGATGTGGTGTCTGTCTTTCTGTTTGCCAGTCAGTGCTGCCCAGTTTTAAACCATCTTGGCTATTTCTGCCAAGAGTTCCTAGTGTATTTGGGGCTATGAGTGCAGCCTCAGAAGAACCGGAACACTGGAAGTAGCCATCAGGAGGGACCGAGTTGTGCTGTGGTTTAGGAGAGTAAGCTGGCAGACTGTCCCGACTCTTACATTTCTCTAAACTCCTGCCACCATCTAACCCTAGTGATTCCCCAGACGTCTTAACCAAGGGGGGAGTGGCGCGAGGGTAGTGGCAAGAGCTCTGGTTGGCTCGTAAAGTTCCGTCATCGGTATAGTATCGGTTCCGATCATCATAGTAACTTGGTGGTCCAATTAAGCCAGCTCCAAGTGGTCCTTTTGAATTTTCCATTGATCTGGAACGTTCCTTGGCTTTATCGCTGCGTTCATTACGAGACTTCCTCTCCTGTGTATGAGAGTGTGAACGATGGACTTTCGAGTGGTGTGCTGATGGGCCATGGCTTGGCTCAGGGAAAGGCATTTCTGTCCGCCGTTTGGCGAGCTCTCCAGACACATCCCATTCTGGTGTGACAGGTAGATGGGAGGAGTCAAGAATGTTGGGGTTGCTGTGTGCCAGATGAAGGCGTGTCCGCTGTCGCTCCATGGCCAAGGCATGTTCCCTTGGTGACCGAGCCAGTGATGATGAGTAGGCTCTATAGTCCTTGTCAGTGAGTTCCAAATGGGAACCTTCACTATGCTCACCACGAGTCACCCTTATCTTGCTATGTGAGCGACTAAGTTTGGTCTGAGACGGCTTCCGATGTCTGCCTCCACTTCTTCTGCTTCTTGAACTGTGATTGGCTGATGATGCTTTGCTCCTCTGGGCACGCTCTTCTTCAAGACGCTTCATGACTGCTGTGTGCCGAGCAAGGTTTTCTACTGTGAGATCAGGGTTGATTCTGCGAATAATTTCCATCTCTATATGACGTGGGAGCTGGCTGGGTGACTCTTCATCACGGAGAGGCCACTCCTCAGGGGGGAACTGTGCAGAGAAGGTGGCCAACTGCTTGGCTTTGTCTTTCTTAAAGCTGAGGCGGAACAGCTTCAAACCAAACTTTCGACTCCCCGTACCACTTCCTGTTTGCTTCTCTATCTCACTTGTCCCCCCTCCACTCCCTCCTCCACCACGATGCTTTGTAAGCGTGTCCGTCTTGAAGGGGAACCCGAGGGTGGTGCGGCACTTTTCTGTGTTGCCTCCTGCTAACTGAGGGGGTGACTGTGGAGAATGCGGAGACGAATATGCCTCCCTGGGGTCTTTGGAGGATCTGTGTTGCAGAGTGGTGTGGTGACTGGGGGGGTCGTCTCCACGATAAGTGTTGTTGTGAAAGGAATCCACGACTCCACCACCCCCACTGTGGTTCTGGTGGGATTTTGAGTGTATTCTATCTCGTATGCCACCAGAAGTGGATGGAGTGATGGTGCCAGAGAGTGGGGAGGTGCACTGAGTCTGCTGATTCTGATGTTGCTGCTGTTGGTGCCGGTCAGTCGAACGCTCATCTAAGTGGTACCACTTGGAACTGGTTCGAATTAAGCTTGGAGTGATGAAGTAAGTTTGGGGAGTTACAACAAAATATCCGTCAGTTGTTGGGTAAATCTTGCGTTCACGAACCAACATATTTAGTGTGTGGCGCAGGACCTCCTCCGTTGGGGTGGGAACACCTGAAAAAGTTGGATAAAGGAAGCAGTTAGATATCTCACACACATCCAGTTCTTCTATAGGTGTGACAGTAGTGCAAGGCTGCAACGATACATCGATTAGAAAAAAAAACACGTTGATTTGTATTTTGTTGCTTCGATCATTCGTTTTATGAGTAAAATGCGCGGAGAAGGGGGTCGGGACTAGTGGAGTGCCGATAGAGAGAGATGGCTCAGAAAAACAATGACAAACTGGAATGAGAGCAAAGAGCTCAGAGAAGAGGAGACAGGTTTTGGCAATCATTTAAAAGTGAAAAAGACAGACATTGTGGTGAAATGTTTGCACTGTCAAACAGAGATGGCATTTCACAATAGTACTACATAAATAATTACCAGAAATCATTCTGCATATCTAAGAGCAGCAAACAAGCAGAAATAAGGGAATAGGCTTTTTTGGCAGCTAACACCATCTTATATGTTTGACTTGCAATATAAATGTTTTATTTAAACACATGTGAGGACATGTTAGCATCTATGATTTTATGACAATCAATACCTTTTCCAATGTGTATGTGTTACATTTTTAAATACATTGTCACTCAATTGATCAGTTTTTTGGTTGAATTTACTTATTTATTTTTAATCTATTACCTGGTTCACGTTCATCTGGCTACTCAGTTGATTTTTTTTACTTTTTGTATTCGATTAATCAAACAAATCGATCAATAGATTACTCGCTGACTAGAATACTCGATAGCTGTAGCCCTACAATAGTGTGATCATTTGTATCCAGCTGCACTGCTGTTTTGGCTGACCGTTTTTCAACATATAATAAGGCTCCGCCACTGTCTTTGGGGCTCTCTGTACAATTGATGAGTAGAGAACTGTAAGGTGTCATGTTCCAGCAGTGTAAGGCGTCATGTTCCAGCAGTGGAAGTATAGTAGGTCACTATTTCTTACATCAGTCAGGCCAACAGCATGCATGTGAAAGTTGCTGACCTGATGTATTTGTATGCCAGTGTGTGCCTTGGACAAACTCACTATACAAAAAAACTAATTGTGTATCTACTAGAGATGCGCGGATAGGCAATTATTTCATCCGCAACCGCATCAGAAAGTCGTCAACTATCCGCCATCCACCCGATCTAACATTTAATCAGAACCGCACCCGCCCGCACCCGCCCGTTGTTATATATCTAATATAGACGATGCAAGGCATTAGTGAGGTTATAAAGCTTTTGCCTGTTAAAGAAAGGAGACTGATCCAATGCAGCACAGACATTCGCGTGCCACGCTGTCACGGCCCAGACGCACACCAGTGCGCAATCATATGGGAGCCGCGCTGAGCGCACCTCCAAGCGCGTCTCGCTGCCGGCGACGGCCGGGTATGGGCCCGACGCTCCAGCGCCATCCATTTTCAGGGCTAGTTGATTCGGCAGGTGGGTTGTTACACACTCCTTAGCGGGTTCCAACTTCCATGGCCACCGTCCTGCTGTCTATATCAACCAGGGTGAGCCCCTCCCCTTTCGTGAGCGCACTGCGCGCGGAGTGACCCCTGTTACGCGACCCCGGCAACAGGGGTGGCGGGCAGGTAAGCTGCGCGGGCGGAGCGACCCCTGTTACGAGCCCCCGGCCACGGGGGTGGCGGGCAGGTAAGCTGCTTACCTGCTGCGCGTGACGCCGGCCACGGCGAAGGCGGACGAGGCGGGGTGTCGGTGCGGTGGTGACCCTGGACGTGCGTCGGGCCCTTCTCGCGGATCGCCTCAGCTACGGCTCCCGGTGGGGCCCTCTCGGGGGAAGGGGCCTCGGTCCCGGACCCCGGCGAGGCGTCCCTTCTCCGCTCCGTAAAAGTGTCCATGTCTTTTTTTTTTTTTTCTTCTGTTGTGGCATATGCAGCAGGTGCCTGCTCGTTTTTCGTATGTGGGTAACAACATTTAACTATGTATATATATTTCCAAATTGGTTTAACTGCCACCCGCCTGAATCTATTTAAAATCTAATTTTTTTTTTATTTCAACCGCCTGACCCGACCCGCGGATAAAATCTAATTTTTTAAAATTTCATCCGCCCGATCCGCGGATAATCCGCGGACTCCGCAGTTGTGCCCGCAAACCGCGCATCTCTAGTATCTACCAAACATGTTTTATAGAGGTTTTGGAACTCATACCATACCAAACACTGCAGACAGAAAATACATGTATACTTTGAATTGAGCAACAGTACTTGCTGCAGAGGATATGAGTAATTACTGTGCATGCAGTACATGTAAAGTGCTGTGCTATTACTAGAAGAAAATGTCCAATGATTTTAAAGTTGGCGAAAACAGGTTCCTAGAAGGGCAGCAGGGCAGACATTGTGTAGTGCAGTGATTCTCAAACTGTGGTATGTGTACCACTCTATTTAGTGGTACACCAAAGAATCACATGATTAAAGGACAGTGTTTTATTTTCCTATATTCGAACACAGTGTTACTCTTCAAGCTGTATGTAATGTTACAGTGGCCAGAAATATGAAATATACTTGTTAAATAAAACCTGTAACTTGTTTGGAATGAATACTTAAGCCTATTATGCTACTGTATTTTAATGTTGGTCATTGTGGCTTGTGCAGCCCTTTGAGACATTCGTGATTAAGGACTATATAAGTAAACTTTGCTTGATTGATTGATTGATTGATTGATGGTGGTACTTGGAGAGCCAAGTTTTTTCTGAGGTGGTACTTGGTGAAGTGGGTAAATCAGATTAAATTGTTAGCTTAGTTCACACAAGATATTGTTATCCATTTGGGTAACTTTTACTACTATGTACAAGTGTAATCAACCATTAAATTCTGCAAAAGAAAAACACCCTCAACCCATGTTCGCTTTATTTTACTACAACATTACTATTTTAGAAATTAGCAACGTGATTTTACCTCGCAATACAGTAAACAACAGTCAGCAAGCAACTGGCTGTGAGTTGACAATAAATGATTGAGGGAAAAATAATCAGTACACCATATTTTCAGGACAACATTTTTTTATTTAAAATTACACTTAACATAAAAAAATACTAATAGTTCAGTAACATGTTGCTGTTAATGAGTCGTAAAATAAAAATAAAAAATACAAATAGATTGACAGAATATCATCCTGTTACAGTAAACAGGTTAGAGGTCATTTTTAAGTTGATCTTCCTCAGTCAGTCTGGGGGTAGGGTATTACTACCACTTACATCACAGCGGACTCTCAGCCCAAACAGCATGATGCAATGTGATGCAGACAGACAAGCTGCTGCTGCTGCTGCTGCTGCTGCAGTGTGTACGCATGCATAACACGCACGCACACACATTGACACGCGCGCTCCTCTTAATTACTTACATTCTGCCTTTGGACTGTTGGAAACAAAATCAACACACACACAATACCTTCTATCACAAATAAACACAAGACACTTGTACCTCCTCAGCAGGGCCGTCCCGAGGCTTTTTGTTGCCCTAAAAAGATTTTGTTTGTGGCGCAATTTCAGTCTTTAATATTACTTGTAACACATTAGGGGCTAGGGCTGACTGCGACCTAGTGAGAATTTAAATCCAGTCGTCCCTTAATACATTATGCTTAGTAGTTTGTGGCTTTTAAAGATGACAATGTGGGTGTTATTTAATGTCTAGTGCTTTCTTGATTTAAAAACCTGTATGTAGAAAGTTGTGAACAGGTTTTTTAAATAAAATAAGCTAATCTTTTATTTATCCCACAACAGGGACATTTACAGATTAAAACAGTGTAAGTAAAGTGTAACTAAGTACACAAATTATATTATATAAAATAAAGCTAAAAATAGGATGTATATGTTTAATGTATGTATATATACACACACATACACAAGAAATAAAAATGTTTTCCCATGCAAACAAATATCAATAAAAAAGATCAGCTGTGAGCTGCAGTTTTAGTAAAGATGAAGATAAAGATTAGTAGTCAGCATTCATGATACAGACATGCATACAGTACACATAACGATCTATGCCGCTTTGGCATTAATTGCAAAGTAAACAAAAACCAATAAATGGGCAAAATCTACAAAAAAAACATATGTTCTTTAGACATTATATATTTGGGGAAAGGCTCAGCTACAATATGAACTTAAATAGTACGGTTGTTTTAGAAATACGGCCGTAATTCGGTCACTGTCATGATGTGGCAGCCCTGCTGCCGCCTATCTTCTTTTTGTTGCAGTGCCTGGTTTCTGGGTCCATTCAACTGGACCGCCCCTCGAGGTCGGATTTCCGACTCGGAAAGTCAGAGCATTCTCACCAACCCTAAGTTCGTTTCAAAGATGGCTGCTGTGAATGTAAACAATATCTGCTTTTATAATATACCTTATAAGCACCTCTGGTTCGTTTTTGACGCAATCAATCAGTCATATAAATACACTATATTGTTGTATGATTGTGTAGGGTAACGTCACTGTAGCGTAAACTACATGTATTAAATGTGGTACATACGCTGTACATCGCTAGTAATAGCGTCTTGTGTTTCTTCATTCACCATGTTTGAGGGTTGCAGATAGAGTGCATATTTTCCCATAAGTTGTTTATATTCAGACAAGGCAAGCGCAAAAATAGCTTTTGTGGATGTGGCCATCTTGATTTCCGAGATCGTAACTGGAACGCTCACTAGTTGGCTGTGACGTCATTCCCAGCTTGGACTTCCCAACTTCTGACGTAAATGGAACACAGCATCAGTCACAACGTTGGTGTGTCGTGTTAACTGTTTCCTCTCAAACCTTAAGTGTGCTATTTCTGTTTTCTCACACCACAAGTGTACATCCTTAGTTATTTTTTGCTCACTCCGTTTTGAGAGCTCTTTTTGTTATTATCATATATATATTTTTTGCTCTGAGTTGGGGTCTTACTCTAGCTAAGCCGTCGTGGTAGTCATGATTACGGGATTCGAAGCGATGCAAAATTAGCAATTATCTGTATGGGCTTTTTAATAGACGTAGCCGCGATGCAGCTAAACCAAAGTTTAACCGAAAAGTTTAACAGAGGCAAAGTATAATTGTATCCAAGAGTCAAAGTAGAACAAGCAAGCACCAGGGGCCTCATGCAACAACAGTTGCGTGGATTGACTACAAAAAATAGACATACGTTCAAATCCAGAAAAATATGTACGCAAGTAAAAATTCAGATGTGCGCACGCACAAATTCAAGCACATTTCTTTGTTGCATCTCCATCAATGTGGAACTGATTTCAGGAGTTAGCTTGATATGGCACACCCAGGTTACGCCTCATTTTAAATGGGCAAATCATATTGAAAATAGCCACGTGCTTAAGCGCTACACCAATCACAAGTCAGTATATCAGTGAGCGGCAACCACCCGCTGCTGCCGTCAGCCTGACATGGCCAAGGAGTCACTGGAACAGAGTGTGACAGCAATAGCTGTCAAAATGTTCACCTAGATAAACCAATATATATCCTCACAAGTATTGATATAAATATGAAGCATTTAATGCATTGGTGAAAAAGGGAATTTTGTGTCCTTGCCTTAATCTTTTTACATTGTTAAAAATCTACTTTTGGCAAAGGGAACAACCACCTCTGTGTGTCGCCAAAGTAGCCACAACATGTAGAAATGTACGTACGAAATGTGTGGTACGTGAGGCAGCACACATTTCAATGTCATTGTCAGAATTTATCAATTTCATCTTTGCTGTGAAAAAGGGCGTACGCCAGGTTTTTGAGGTAAGCAAGCTTGTTACAAAGGGGGCCCTACAGAACACTATGACCATGTTGATGATCAACTACTGAAGTGATCTGTCGCCATGATCAAGTGGCCGCCCTAGTGGTTGTGGCCCTAAACAATAGTTAATTATGGCAAAAATAATAGTCCAGATTATTTTGATTGATATTAAAGTCACGATTAAAAACACAATTATTCATTAATTTGAAAACATGAGTATATATTGTATCACCAAAACTCCACTCCAAATATAATTAAAAGAACAACTGATATACATTAGAAACACACTAACAACAAGTAAAATACTAATAATTGCAATAAATAAAAATAACAATAGCAATCTAAAAAACAATAAAATTCAGTTTTTCCGTTTCAATTTCTTTGAATTACGTTTTTTTATTTACCTTTTACACTTATTTTTACCACCGTGGAGTGTGTTTGTTTTGTGTCCATCCATCCATCCATTTGCTTGTCCCTTTCGAGGTGACAGGGGGGCTGGAGCCTATCCCAGCTGCACTCGAGTGGAAGGCAGGGTACACCCTGGACAAGTCGCCACCTCATCACAGGGCCAACACAGATAGACAGACAACATTCACACACTAGGGCCAATTTAGTGTTGCCAATCAATCTGTCGTCATTGTCAAATTTAATAAAATATTTGTTAATTAAATGCAAAAATCCTCACATTTATTAGTGAAATACCTCTTTGGAAAATTCCGTCCATCCATCCATCCATTTCTAGTGCTTGTCCCAGTATTTTAAGTCAAAGAATAATAATTGTGTAAATGTATCACTAAGTGTTTTAAGTACATTAGGCTTGTGTAAGGTACTTTTTTAAACCTTTATTTTGTTAGTGCTGTCAGACCGGATGTGGTGCACAGGCGGATTTGTGAAAGGGGGTAAGTGTGCTGCTGTTCTAAGTTTGTACGTTGATCTGACATTGATGATGCCGTTCACAACAAGGACATTAGCTCTATTGTGGGTGTATGTATTGTTCTTGCTAGCTTCAGCTTCGTAGTTTAGTTGATGTTTCAAGCAGCTGTCTCGACATTGTTTAGTTAAGGACGGGGCAGTTGAGTGTGTCAGGGATGAATGAGCGGTCCCGGACACATAATTTTTCCAAACAGATGTTCCTTCTTCGCACATTTCAGTCACATTTATCGTAGGTCGCACCGGATTATAAACTGCACTACCGATGAGCAGGTCTATTCAGGTCTATGTTCTTACAAAAGGCGCGCTGGATTATAAGGCGCCTTAAAGGGGTCATACTATGATTATTTTTCTACATTTAAAACACTTCCTTGTTGTCTACGTAACATGTAATGGTGGTTCTTTGGTCAAAATGTAGCATAGATTATGTTTTACAGACCATCTTCAAGCTGTTTTCTGACCGTCTCTTCAGGATGAGCCCATTCGTGGGCAGTCTTATTTAGGTGGCTCCACTTCGACAGCATCTTCTCCCCGTCATCTTCGTTGTTACACCAGTAGTTTTTAGTGCTTCCATAGCAAGTCTACTGACAGATATATGTTAGAGCTGTACGTTACTTTATATTAGAGATGGCAACAGCGAAGGATGAATGCCCCACGACAAGAGGATAGAGAAAAAGAAGGAGCTTATTGACTATGCAACAGACTACAATAGCGGACGGGCGCAAATTTTCCGGACTTAGATCAGATGTGTTCAAGTTGCTAGCAAAGACTTGTTGGCGGTATGTTTTGCAGATTACTGTTGTTTTGACAATGTTTTGACGTTTTTAATCCAAACCAAAGCGAAACAAAGGCGTTATTTTTCCGTCTCTTTGGCACCAATTTCTCTTTGGGTTTTGTTGGCTTAACACTAGCCAGTTTTGCAATAAAGCAATTGTTGATCGACTGCCTTTTCGTCATCTCTCATGTCACGGTAGACACTACAACAGTCTGGTCTGTCCCTTAAAACCGTTCACGCAAACAGTTCAAATAAATACTCAAGGTCCAACATTAAAATGACATTCATCTGTGTATATGTATAATATTGTTTTTGTACCAATATTTCACAAGAGAATATTGTATCAAAGTTTTAAACAACTGTTAGAAATATGTTCAGATCATCACATATCTCGAGGAAAGTGTCAACAGTATAACGATCAGATTACTTAATATAATTATTATCAAGTTATCAGAATGGTAAAATAACCAATCAAATTATTGATTTATTTGTTATTTATTATGGTTATTGAAGATGACTGACATGGTTCATCAAATCAATCCTAATTGCAGCAGCTGCACAGACAGCCTTGTGTGCGGGATTACGTATGGTTTTGGGTTTCTGTGTTGCCTCTCATTACATCATACCAATGCTGTTGCTTTGGTGACATGATGCAAGTTCACTAAAGAGGAAAGCCCAGAGCTGACTAACAGAATAACATGTGCCAACAGACTAATGTGTGTGTGTGTGTGTGTGTGTGTGTGTGTGTGTGTATTTGTGATTATGTGTAACTATACTTTGATTTAGCCTGATAAATACAATATCCAAAATGGCGCAGATGAAATTGAGAGCACTGCTGTGTTGGCCCTGCGATGAGGTGGCTACTTGTCCAGGGTGTACCCCGCCTTCCGCCCGAATGCAGCTGAGATAGGCTCCAGCACCCCCCGCAACCCCAAAAGGGACAAGCGGTAGAAAATGGATGGATGGATGGATTCATGTAAAACATGTAAAATCATTAAGGGATATAAATGTACTCAATCATAACGTGCTTGGGCCCGTTTCACATCTACGGTACGAGACATTTCGATTGGAATAAGTGGGCCTTGATTCTATGCAACGCATGCGCCAAATGTAGTCATATCATAGCTATTAATAAAGTTAAAGTTAAAGTTAAAGTACCAATGATTGTCACACACACACTAGGTGTGGCGAAATTATTCTCTGCATTTGACCCATCACCCTTGATCACCCCCTGGGAGGTGAGGGGAGCAGTGGGCAGCAGCGGTGGCCGCGCCCGGGAATCATTTTTGGTGATTTAACCCCCAATTCCAACCCTTGATGCTGAGTGCCAAGCAGGGAGGTAATGGGTCCCATTTTTATAGTCTTTGGTATGACTCGGCCGGGGTTTGAACTCACAACCTACCGATCTCAGGGAGGACACTCTAACCTCTAGGCCACTGAGTAGGTAATACTTTTCAGTATACAGTATATCCCCCTCTTCATGGAACAGCAGTCTTGCAATTACTACAAGTAGCACTGTTGCAATATGTTCTTGTAAAATGTAGTCAAATATAGAGCGTTTGTTTTACTACGGGAATCGTTGGAAAAATTGGCAAGTGATTCCAAGGAAATTATATACTGGGAACTGATTCTGAACAAAAACTGGCTTTCAATTTCCAAACCTAGATACTTTACTAGGTATCGACAGTATCGACATCTGGATCGATCACTCCGCTTTACATTGAAGCTTTAGCGCTTAGTTTCTTTTGAATCCTGAACGTTGTGTGTCTGTAGCATGCTTAGCCATTTATTTTCCTCTCGTCCTCCGGTGTTAGCTACCAAATTAGATTTTTACCTTGTGTCTTACTTGTTTGCTGCTCCTAAATATGAGGGGTAATTTTCCGTAAAGTGCTGCATCATTGATGTAATGCTATTGTGAAAGACCAGCTCTGTTTGATAGTGCAAACACTTCACCAAAATATCTGTCTTTTTCAGTATAAATGATTGCAAAACTTTGACATTATCTCTCGTTTTCTTAAGGTCCTTTGCTCTTTTTCTCCTTCTTCATTGAGCCAACTCTCTTAGCACTCCGCTGTACCCGCCGCACGCACGCACGCACGCACGCACGCACGCACGCACGCACGCACGCACGCACGCACGCACGCACGCACGCACGCACGCACGCACGCACGCACGCACGCACGCACGCACGCACGCACGCACGCACGCACGCACGCACGCACGCACGCACGCACGCACGCACGCACGCACGCACGCACGCACGCACGCACGCACGCACGCACGCACGCACGCACGCACGCACGCACGCACGCACGCACGCACGCACGCACGCACGCACGCACGCACGCACGCACGCACGCACGCACACACACACACACACACACACACACACACACACACACACACACACACACACACACACACACACACACACACACACACACACACACACACACACACACACACACACACACACACACCACGTCACCCACGGCATGATCTACATGCACTGCTCTCCTGTGCGCTCTATTGGCACAGTCTTATGGAAACAATGAATTTTATACGTTTTTATTTATCCATCCATCCATTTTCTACTGCTTGTCCTTTTCGGGGTTGCGGGGGGTGCTGGAGCCTATCTCAGCTGCATTCGGGCGGAAGGCAGGGTACACCCTGGACAAGTTTCCACCTCATCGCAGGGCCAACACAGATAGACAACTTTCACATTCATTAAACTTATTAAATGAATCATCAAAGCAACAAAATACAAATCAAAGCTTTTTTTCTAATCAATTTATTTTTGATTAATTGTTGCAGCCCCAGCCATAAATGAATACATATAGAAGAAACAGATTACCATTTGCATTTTTAATTTTCCAAACATTCTAATCAGTAACAAAACAGAACATTTGTCACATTGTGTATTAACTGTATTGTGCAGAAAGGTAAAGTGGATGTGGACACTATGGTGCATTTATTGGTCGAAGTAATACGGTAAGAACATGAGAGACTACAATGTAAAGCTGACTCACAGCTGTTGGTATTAGTTATCAACAGAAAACGTCATTCAACAGTGTACTGTCATCTTGCTGCTCTTTGTTGGATTTATTGGATATCATCTTATGCGGTTTACATAACCGACCTGACTAATCACAATCAGCCTAAATCAAGTTTGTTTTGTTCTAAACATTACAGTGGCATTTGGACTGTAACTGTGACTTAATGATGTACTTCACCAAATACACGAGAAGGCGGCAAAACTCTATATAAATTCAAAGTACTAATGCCAGCTTTTAATTTGTTTAAATGGGTGTTACCTGGAAAACATGTCTGCAGGTGTTCAGTTAGGGCCTCCTGGGTGACAGGCTTATGGGTTGAGTTCATAGCAGAGATAGCCAATAGCAATACTTCTCCCAGAGGGATGAACTGCGATTGGCTAATAGGGGACATACTGATGGGCGACACATCACCTGTGAAAAGAAATAAGCAAAGGCGCAATCATGAATACAGTACAGTTTCTTGCATAAGTATTCACCCCTTTAGATGTATCAGCTTTGCGTTTCTATTATTCATGGTCAATTTAATTGGACTTTTTTGACACTAATTTGAAAATGTCAAAGTGTAAAATTATTTTTTAGAAACTGGTGTCAATAAATGTAAATACCGGTATATATAATGTGCCATTTTCTGTGTCTCATGCATGACAAAGTTCCCTAAATGTAAAATATGTTTTGCATAATTGTTCACCCCTTTAAAGAGACTGACCTAATTCAGCAGAGATCAAGCTAATTGATGCTTGCAGTGTCACCGTTTGTGAAATGGAGATTATCTAAGCACAATTAATATGTGTCAAGTGATTACAGTATAAACACACCTGTATATGAAAGCTTCAGACTCTGGTTCATTACTATTACTGCAGCAATTGCAACATGTACATAAAAGAACAAGCAACTCAGAGAAAAGTTAACTGAAAAGTCCAAGGCAGAAGATGGTTACAAGAAGTATTGCAACTCACTAGGCACTAGACATGGAAGGATAGTACATTTTTCTACATCTGTTTAGGATTCAAAGCAGTCTTTAAAAACTGAGTGATCAGGCCACCAAGATGCCTTCTACCACTCTGAAGAAGTTAGGAACGTCAGTGGCCCATATAGAACCACGGAATTCACATGACTAGTTTTGCTACCACCACCATGTTGGCAGAAGCAGCAGCTAAAATTCATTCTACCAGCTTCAAGCCATCAGATCTTTCTGCACATTTTAACCACAAACTTTGAACGGTACAATGCGAAAACCTTAATTGGTTCAACATCATGGTGGCAGAGGGGTTAGTGCATCTGCCTCACAATACGAAGGTCCTGAGTAGTCTTGGGTTCAATCCCGGGCTCGGGATCTTTCTGTGTGGAGTTTGCATGTTCTCCCCGTGACTGCGTGGGTTCCCTCCGGGTACTCCGGCTTCCTCCCACCTCCAAAGACATGCACCTGGGGATAAGTTGATTGGCAACACTAAATTGGCCCTAGTGTGTGAATGTGAGTGTGAATGTTGTCTGTCTATCTGTGTTGGCCCTGCGATGAGATGGCGACTTGTCCAGGGTGTACCCCGCCTTCCGCCCGATTGTAGCTGAGATAGGCTCCAGCGACCCCCGCGACCCCAAAGGGAATAAGCGGTAGAAAATGGATGGATGGATGGATCATGTACCCAGTGTAACTTTTACTCTTATCGAGTCTGACATAACAAAAGACAAAGTTCCAGATCTACATATACAACTACCTCCTTTACTTTCTGTCATCCTACAATCTTTAGTCGATAAACTATTAATCGTTTCCCCCTGTAAATACAGTAAATTGCAGCATTCCACAAGAAGAGTAACATTTAATTGTACCTTTGTTTTCCAGTGTGAAATCCTCATAGCTGAGTGAGCAACAAATATTTAGCTTCCGTGCAATGCTGGTTGATTAATCATAAAATAATAGAAACCAACATTTTAACAGGTTCTCTGTGAGTTTCAAAAAGTCAAATACAAAAGTTTTTAAAGATCATAATGAATAACATTTAAGACATTTTCACATTCATACTGACAAAAAACTACAGAGGGTGAAGGAAAATCGGAATCCCAGAATTAATTGTAAATGTATGAATTCATTCACTGGTCTTTAACATTGGAAAACAAAATCTTAACCTAATTAAAAAAACATCAGAAGCCTCTCTATTGTAAATTAATATTTGTTGGGGAAAATACATCTCATCTGCCTTTTTCTGATTTGCCAATTAATTCCAATGAATGCCTTCATGCCCAATGTTCCAAAGAAGGTGCAGTGTGCTTCATGTTGCGTGTTTTCACATAACAACAACAACCAGAAAGTTGGCCATGGTGGAGGAAAGCAATAGATCGTCAGTGAACGGGACTGTTAACACCTCTGCTGAACTAAATGGTTCACTTTTGCAGTATTTTGGCTGTCAGAATTGAGCAAACAAAGAAAGACATCTACAACTTAAAGCATAATAAAAGAGAGACAGCTCATATCTTGTATAGTACTAATACATCAAGGTACTTGTAAGTTGAGGTACCGGACACACTTTGGCTACAATAAGGATGTCGTCAAACAAAAAGTAGAATAGTAGTTGGTAATCGTGCATTAACCAATAATGAGGTAAATTAATCATGATTTTGATATTTGCGATAAAGGCCCAGCCTTACTTCTGTGGTTTAGCGTTTTAGCCCTGCAAAACCAGAGTCATAACACATGGGTCCAACTCACTTTTAACTAACAAAAAATCATCAAAAACCATAATGACAGAGAAAGAAATACACAAATGCTTGGATTTAGATGACATTTTGTCCAGCTAAATAAATATGTGTGGTGGTCAAGTAAGCATCTGTTCTCAATGGTTACAATGTACCATTTAGCTTTTCTCGAAGAAAAATGCCCTATGCCAGCGTTGTTTTCAGCTGTATTAACCGTACAAATTACAAAAAGGATAAACATGTTTTCAGAGTTCCTCGAGAGGTAATCAAGAAGGGCAAAATAGTGCAAGATTTTACAAAAGACGACGAAAAAAGTGTCTCTCGAACATTGTACTTAATCCCATTGAGCAGCGTCAAAAAAGTTGGTAGTTTGCAGTCATCACTTTGTTTGAAAGGTTTGTTTGATATATTTTTAATATACTTCACTCATTTAGTACTTCCAATTGAAGTATCATCTTAATATTGTTTGTATTTTAATTTTTAACAAACAGAAACAGAAATCATAATACTTTTTCAGGAAAGGTACTTTTACGTCTTCCCTCTTGTTTATTTTATACACATGAGGACAAAAATCAAAAAATGGTGATGATTCAGTGATTAAATTGATATGCAGTCACAGGCATCATCTTTCGAGTGCTAGTCGTCATAGTTTGTTTACATGGACGCGTAGTCGCAAGACGCAAAGCTGATTCATGAAATGCAACCTTACCCTAGCAAAAACCATGAATGATTTATCCAGGAGAGTCTTGATAACAATTTCCTTGACCAAGCCACACACAAAGAAGTTGTAGACCTCAATGCTTTTCCCAGTTTTCCTCTGTTTTGTTGTGTAGAATGACTTCGGAGCACAAGATAGTTGGATAAGTCTGGGAACTCCACCAACAAATAATCCTTGATATCACTCAACAAATCTTTTTTTGATAAAGTATAGGAATCTATTCCATTGCATAGTTGGATTATTTGCTTGCATCTACTTATTGGAGGAGGATCTAGGCCAATTGCGTACTCAGAGAATTTGCTTGCTCCCTTGTACTGGAGTGTGAGCTGCGTACTCCAGAAATTTTGAAATCAAACCGTGGAGGCATGGCCGAGATGTTTATAAAATAATCTTGCCTATCTTCTTCACATATCCTCTAAACAAGCCGTTTGGAATTTGCGTTGTCCTGTGACGTGTTGGTGACATCAGCTAATTATCCATTTACCTAAAGTGCTTTGTAAGAGTCCACCATTGTAGTCCGCAATGTAGTTAATTGATGTGTCTCAATTCAGCGGCTGCATCATTTGCAGTGCGCATTTGTGGGCCGCTGAATTCATCGCGGTGCACAAAGGCTGTCCAAATTCAAAAAAGTTCTAAGTGTCCTTCGAATCCGGCCGACAAATGTGTCCTTTTCTCCAATTAGCAGAAAAGTTGCCTCTGTGTACACTTAGCGTCCTTTCATATCCAGAGATCCTTTGCACGCTCAACTCTGAAAAATATTTTTAACATGGCGACTAGGGGTGTAACGGTACGTGTATTTGTATTGAACCGTTTCGGTACGGGGGTTTCGGTTTGGTTCGGAGGTGTACCGAACAAGTTTCCACACAAACATATTAAGTAGCCGCCTCCACTTCCTTCTGTCTCTGTCAGTCCTCTACACATCACCCAGCATTGTCCCACCGACACAACCATCTGATTGGTTACAAACAGAGCGGTAACAGCCAATCAGCAGTGCGTATTCAGAGCGGTAACAGCCAATCAGCAGTGCATATTCAGAGCGCATGTAGTCAGTTCTTAGCATTTAGCAGGTGAGCATCAGGCAGCGGACTCTCCCCAAATTATAATAAACACATCCCAGTCAACTACTAGAAACATCACTATGAGCCCGTTGACCTTCTAGAAATATAAAAGGCAGCACAGCTCACTCGCAGTCCTGGCTTGAGGTGAAGGCTAATTCGCTTTTAGCGTAACGTTAGCTCATTTTGCGGTGTGTGTGTGTGTGTGTGTGTGTGTGTGCGTGCGTGCGTGCGTGCGTGTAACTGACAGCAAAGCCCTGTCTGTCTGTTATTTCACTTTACCTTTTTCTGTGTTGATTGAGCTGTGTTGAAGCAGCAAAAAAGGACATTATGTTAAATGAAGAGTTTCTGTCTCTGATAGTTGATATAATAATGTAACTGCAACATTAAGCCTACATGAACTCCATGGTGTTCAGGGATGAATAGTCTCTCCTATTGCTATTGTACCATTTTTTCAGCTATAGCTCCATTAATCATTAGAAATGCAGCAGCCTAGTTTTGAATGGCAGGGTCCCTGCTATCACATGTTGATTAAAATATAACATTTACATAATAAACATCAACTACAGGCTTCCCAAATGCTGTAATAAATTAAGCATGATGAGTTGACTTGAAACTGTTTAATGTTGCACTTTTTATATGTAGAAGAAAAGTTTTGTCATTTTATTTAATCTGAGCAACAACTTGAGGCAGTTTAATGTTGATTAACGTGGGCAGAATTATTATAGTGTTCCCAATATTAAAAGGGTAAAGGCATTGTTTACAAATTTGGTAAATAAATAACCAAAAAATTTATATTTTGTTGTTTTCTTACTGTACCGAAAATTAACCGAACCGTGACCTCTAAACCGAGGTACGTACCGAACCAAAGGTTTTGTGTATTGTTACACCCCTAATGGCGACGCAATGCGGAGCGGAAAGAGCGACTTTAAAATGTACAAAACCCAAAACCAATGAAGTTGGCACGTTGTGTAAATCGTAAATAAAAACTGAATACAATGATCTGCAAATCCTTTTCAACTTACCGTATTTTCCGCACTATAAGGCGCACCTAAAAACCACAAATTTTCTCAAAAGCTAACAGTGCGCCTTATAACCCGGTGCGCTTTATTACGATTCATTTTCATAAAGTTTCGATCTCGCAACTTCGGTAAACAGCCGCCATCTTTTTTCCCGGTAGAACAGGAAGCGCTTCTTCTTCTACGCAAGCAACCGCCAAGGTAAGCACCCGCCCCCATAGAACAGGAAGCGCTTCTTCTTCTACTGTAAGCTACCGCCCGCCCCCGGAAGAAGAAGAAAAAACGCGCGGATATCACCGTACGTTTCATTTCCTGTTTACATCTGTAAAGACCACAAAATGGCTCCTACTAAGCGAAAAGGATCCGGTTCATAAAAAGACGCAATCTCTCCATCCGCACACGGATTACTACCGTATTTCACAGCAACTGATATTCCTGTGAACCGCACTGTGGAACGGGAGCACGTACGGTGAATATTCGCACCACAGGGAATGAGAAGTCATCCTTCACTGTGGTTCTAGCTTGCCATGCTAACTTCCACCCATGGTGATATTCAAAAGGAAGACCTTGCCAAAAGAGACCTTTCCAGCCGGCGTCATCATAAAAGCTAACTCGAAGGGATGGATGGATGAAGAAAAGATGAGCGAGTGGTTAAGGGAAGTTTACGCGAAGAGGCCGGGTGGCTTTTTTCACACAGCTCCGAAGGCGAACACACCTTCACTAAGACGGGCAGACAGCGCCGGACGACATACGCCAACATTTGCCAGTGGATCGTAAATGCCTGGGCAGATATTTCGGTCACAACTGTGGTCCGAGCTTTCCGGAAGGCAGGATTCACAGAACTGCTGGACAACAGCGACACTGACTCCGATGACTTCGACGAGACGGAACCGGCCATTTTGGATCCCACGCTTGCGCAACTTTTCAATTCGGACACCGAAGACGAAGAATTCGAAGGATTTACGAATGAAGAATAACTTCAGAAGGTGAGCGCTATGTTTATTTTGTGTGTTGTGACATTAACGTTCGAGCAACATTATGTTGCTATTGCTCTACACCATTTTGAATTTTACTATGTTTGTGATTGCACATTTGCGTACATTTTGGGACAGAGTTGTTAGAACGCTGGTTTTCAATATATTATTAAAGTTTGACTGAACTATCTGACTGTTTTTTTTACATTCCCTTTAGCGCAGCGTAGGCGCGGCTTATAATCCGGGGCGGCTTATTGGTGGACAAAGTTATGAAATATGTAATTCATTGAAGGTGCGGCTAATAATCCGGTGCGCCTTATAGTGCGGAAAATACGGTATATTCAATTGAATAGACTGCAAAGACAAGATATTAAATTGTTCGGACTGAGAAACTTAATTTGTTTTTGCAAATAACCATTGACTTAGAATTTAATGGCAGCAACACATTGCAAAAAAGTTGGCACATGGGTATTTTTACCACAGTGTTACATGGCCTTTCCTTTTAAAAACACTCAGTAAACGTTTGGGAACTGAGGGGTCCGATTTTTGAAGCTTTTCAGGTGGAATTCTTTCCCATTCTTACTTGATGTACAGCTTAAGTTGTTCAACAGTTCTGGGTCTCCGTTGTGGTATTTTAGGCTTCATATTGCACCACATATTTTCAATGGGAGACAGGTCTGGACTACAGGCAGGCCAGTCTAGTACCTGCACTCTTTTACTATGAAGCCACGCTGTTTTAACAAATGGCTTGGGATTGTCTTGCTGAAATAAGCAGGGGCGTCTATGATAACGTTGCTTGGATGGCAACATGTGTTGCTCCAAAACTTGTATGTACCTTACAGCATTAATGGTGCCTTCCCAGATGTGTAAGGTACCCATGCCTTGGGCACTAATACACCCCCATACCATCACAGATGCTGGCTTTTCAACTTTGCACCTCTAACAATCCGGATGGTTCTTTTCCTCTTTGTTCTGGAGGACACGACGTCCACAGTTTCCAAAAACAATTCAAAATGTGGATTCGTCAGACCACAGAACACTTTTACAATTTGCATCAGTCCATCTTAGATAAGCTTGGGCCCAGCAAAGCTGGCGGCGTTTCTGGGTGTTGTTGATAAATGGCTTTGGCTTTTCATAGTAGAGTTTTAACTTGTACTCACAGACGTAGCGCCAAACTGTAGTTACTGACAGTGGTTTTCTGAAGTGTTCCTGAGCCCATGTGGTGATATCTTTTACACACTGTAGTCGGTTTTTGATCAAGTACTGCCTGAGGGATTGTAGGTCACGGGCATTCAAAGTTGGTGTTCAGCCTTGCTGCTTACGTGCAGTGATTTCTTTAGATTCTCTGCACCTTTTGATGATATTACGGACTGTAGATGGTGAAATCTCTAAATTCCTTGCAATAGTTGGTTGAGAATAGTTAAACAATTTGCTCACGCATTTGTTCACAAGGTGGTGACCCTCGCCCCATCCCCGTTTGTGAATGACTGAGCATTTCATGGAAGCTGCTTTTTAGGGCTGCAAATCTTTGGGTGTCTCACGACTCGATTCAATATCGATTCTTGGGGTCACGATTCGATTCAAAATCGATTTTTTTTTTCGATTTAACGCGATTCTCGATTCAAAAACGATATTTTCCCGATTCAAAACGATTCTCTATTCATTCAATACATAGGATTTCAGCAGGATCTACCGCAGTCTGCTGAAATGCAAGCAGAGTAGTAGATTTTTGTAAAAAGCTTTTATAATTGTAAAGGACAATGTTTTATCAACTGATTGCAATAATGTAAATGTGTTTTAATTATTAAATGAACCAAAAATATGACTTATTTTATCTTTGTGAAAATATTGGACACAGTGTGTTGTCAAGCGTATGAGATGCGATGCAAGTGTAAGCCACTGTGACACTATTGTTCTTGGTTTTTTTTTTTCATAAATGTCTAATGATGTCAATGAGGGATTTTTAATCACTGCTATGTTGAAATTGTAACTACTATTGATACTGTTGTTGATAATATTCATTTTTGTTTTACTACTTTTGGTTTGTTCTGTGTCGTGTTTGTGTCTCCTCTCAATTGCTGTTTATTGCAGTTCTGAGTGTTGCTGGGTCAGGTTTGGTTTTGGAATTGGATTGCATTGTTATGGTATTGCTGTGTATTGTTTTGTTGGATTGATTAATTTAAAAAAAATAAAATTAAAAATTAAAAAATAAATAAATAAATCGATTTTTTAAAAATGAGAATCGATTCTGAATCGCACAACGGGAGAATCGCGATTCGAATTAAAATCGATTTTTTTCCCACACCCCTACTGCTTTTATACCCAACCATGGCACCCACCTCTTTCCAATTAGCCTGTTCACCTGTGGGATGTTCCAAATAAGTGTTTGATGAGCATTCCTCAACTTTCTCAATCTTTTTTGCCAGCTTTTTTAAAAATGTTGCAGGCATCCAATTCTAAATGAGCTAATATTTTAACAAAGTTATCCAGTTTGAACATGAAGTATCTCGTCTTTGCACTGTATTCAATTGAATATAGGTTGAAAAGGATTTGCAAATCATTGTATTCTGTTTTTATTCACGATTTACACAATGTGCCAACTTCACTGGTTTTAGGTTTTGTAAGTATAGCTTTATTTATTTGTTTAAAACACCTAAAAGCAGATGTGTCAAGCTGGGGTGACAGCAGTGATGGGCAAGCTACTTAGAATATGCAGTAAGCTAAGTTACAAGTTACTCTCCATTAAATATAGCTAAACTACAAGGGAAGTTATCCCGAAGAATTGTCACAAGCTACACGGCAAAAGTAGCTTGCTACATCAAAGCTACATTTAATGGCATTTATATCTATGAGCCCACAGGTATAATCCATCCATCCATCCATTTGCTACCGCTTATTCCCTTCGGGGTCGCGGGGGGCGCTGGAGCCTATCTCAGCTACAATCGGGCGGAAGGCGGTGTACACCCTGGTCAAGTCACCACCTCATCGCAGGGCCAACACAGATAGACTGATAACATTCACACTCACATTCACACACTAGGGCCAATTTAGTGTTGCCAATCAACCTATCCCCAGGTGCATGTCTTTGGAGGTGGGAGGAAGCCGGAGTACCCGGAGGGAACCCACGCAGTCACGGGGAGAACATGCAAACTCCACACAGAAAGATCCCGAGCCCGGGATATCAATGTTAATTTAACTGAGAGTGTACAAATGGATCTAATAAGGATTCATTACTATTAACCATCTGTCATATAGCTGGCGACACCTTACAGCTAACTCTTAGGGTCCCCGCATCCCATCCATCCATTTTCTACCGCTTGTCCATCTCGGAGTCGAACTCTATTTATTTAGTTTGCCTTTTTTTTGGCCCACCCCTATAATGTTAATAATTTTCTCTACCTACAATAAAAAAAACAGCATCTATGTGTGTTTTGACAAAAAAAAGTTGGTAATGGTCATGTGCAGTAATCATTAACTCAACTCAACTTAATGTGTGTTCCTAAATTTGTGTCGGACGTCTTAGATCAGAGATGTCAAACTCGTTTTCATTGAGGGCCAAATCGCAGTTCTGGCTGCCATCAGATGGCCACTTGTAACAGCGAATAATGTATGAATATGCCTCTGGATGTCATTATTAATTATGTAAATTGTTTTAAGTAGAATGTCGAAAATGTTTTTTTTATTTCTTACATTTAATATAAAAACAGTAGCAGTGTTTTGTTTTTTATGGAAAAAGCCAGAATTTTACTATTAAATTTACATTGGTTTTTACAACGTTATATTGTTAAAGGGAAAAACAGTACAAGAAATGTTTTTATTCTGGCAACTTATCTGCCAGTTTTTCTACCGTAGAAACAAATGTACCGTCTTTCCATTTACAGTAATACACTGTTAAAAACAACAACCATAGATTTTACAGTCAAAAACTGGCACCTCAGTCAACAGAATTTTAACACCAAAAACAGTAGTAGTATGTTTCAATTTACAGTAATATGCTGTAAAAGAACAACATACAATTTATTGTAATTTTTATTAATGGATGGATGGATTGTAGTTTGCTGTAAAGTATTTTTATTTAGACAAAAGCATGTTTGGAAAGTATGATAATCCATCCATCCATCCATCCATTTTCTACCGCTTATCCCTTTCAGATTTGCGGGGGGTCCTGGAGCCTATCTCCGCTGCACTTGGGCGGAAGGCGGGATACACCCTGGACAAGTCGCCACCTCATCGCAGGGCCAACAGAGACAGACATCCTATTAAAGTTTAAAATGTATGCAATTTCAAGCAGGACATATATTTGTTTCTGGCAAAATGAAACAAATCCATTATAATTAGTGAGACAATATTAAGTACTTTATTGACACATATTTCCAGGTGTTTGCGGGCCAGATAAAATGATGTCGCGGGCCAGATCTGGCCTCCGGGCCTTGAGTTTGACACCTGTGTCTTAGATGAAGAGTGAGTTTGGTTTACAGAGTAAACAAATAAAAACTCAAGTTTGGGGCATTTCTTTTAACTAAACGCATACATTTGTCTACATATGGCTAAGAACCTGCATTATTGTGGGTTTCCTAATCTGCGGGAGAGAATTCCTCTGCCATTTTCAAATTATTATTTTTTTGAGTGGTTTTCTCTTCTTGAAGCGTCCCTCTGCCTTCGACTCCCTCGTCGCCATGGGATATGAGTGCGCTACTGTTATGATTTTGCTGACTAGTTTCGATGAACCGCCTTATCTTGCCTATGATCGGCCAGTCCGTAATGTTCACCCTAACCTCAGCCAATTGTGACTCATCGTATGAACACCAACCAATCCTCATGGATTTTCTCTGTATGTATGGATGTTCTCATTCATCGAGGTCATTGTATTTTCACCATATTATATTTTGGCCTGGATTCAGTCCATTTTCTCTTCTTGGAGCTTGTAGCTTTGATGTAAGCTACCTAGCTACATGGGTCTAAAAGTAATTAAACTACAGGAAAAGCTACTCGTTAAAAAAGTAGCTAAACTACCGCCAAGCTACTCCAAAACATGTAGCTTGTTACTGCCCATCACTGGGTGACAGTACCGTATTTTTCGGATTATAAATCGCTTCGGAGTATACGTCGCACCGGCCGAAAATGCATAATAAAGAAGGAAAAAAACATATATACGTCGCACTGGAGTATAAGTCGCATTTTTGGGGGAAATTTATTTGATAAAATCCAACACCAAGAATAGACATTTGAAAGGCAATTTAAAATAAATAAAGAATAGTGAACAACAGGCTGAATAAGTGTACGTTATATGACGCATAAATAACCAACTGAGAACGTGCCTGGTATGTTAACGTAACATATTATGGTAAGAGTCATTCAAATAACTATAACATATAGAACATGCTATATGTTTACCAAACAATCTGTCACTCCTGATCGCTAAATCTGATTAAATCTTCTCCCTCGTTGTCGCTCCTGGTATGCGCCACTTCCTTTCTTTCTGCTGATCGATCGCCGTTCTCTGCTGCATATTTCACTACGTCCAGCTTGTAATCTGCAGTATATGATTTCCTTTTCGGTGCCATTTTTGTTCAGCCCTTCTCGGTTTTTATAAGTTACCGCCAAAATTGAAGTGGTCCATTTTAATAGCTACGGACATAGCAGCAGTTAGCATCCCATGACCCACAATGCACTTCTGCCATGACGCACAATGCACTTCTGCCATGAACCTCCCCCGCCGAATTCTTATTGGTTGACGTGTGTGTGACGATTGCTGACATTTGCTTAGTCTCTTACGCGAATTAGATAAATAATATTATTTGATATTTTACGGTAATGTGTTAATATTTTCACACATAAGTCGCTCCGGAGTATATGTTGCACCCACGGCCAAACTATGAAAAAAACCTGCGACTTTTAATCCGAAAAATACGGTAGTGTTATACATTTCTGTTAAAATACGAGACCTCGACTCTCGTAATGTTGAGCAACCTCCGTGCTCTTTGTCTCATCTTTACCCCGAGGGAGAGCCATATATCCGGCCATTGCAGAGAGCTTGGTTCCCAGAGCTTTTTTCAACGTTGGAAATAAAGCCTTACATCTTTTAATTTACTTTTTAGACCACAAGAAGTTGACTTAATTATGTTCTATTAATGTGTGGCTGGAATAGAATATTGTAAAGGTGTGCATCAATGCACCAATATTTGTCATTGCTGTTTTTTGTGTACATTTGCATGTTATTTGAAAATGTCTACTTTTATTATTGGTTATTGTGATCTTGTGTTTAACTTTTCTGATTGTTTTTGATGTGCAGAATAATCACTGAGGACTTGGACAACAACAGAGCAAAAATAAATGACAAAAGACACATATATACCAGTTTGGATGATCATTTAAAAACAAGTATTTTTATAACCTATATAAATTAATAAATATCATTGCATGTGCTGAAACTGAAGTTGTTGAGAATTATTTCCTTTGCCTTCATTGCAAATAATTATATGATAATAATAATATTAGGCTATCCCAATATTTACTGTTACTGGCTATAAAATACAAGCAATTTTGCAAGATTAGAAATGTATATTAATTATGAATCACATATAGGATAGGTTGATTGGCAACACTAAAATTGACCCTAGTGTGTGAATGTGAGTGTGAATGTTGTCTGTCTATCTGTGTTGGCCCTGTGATGAGGTGGCGACTTGTCCAGGGTGTACCGCCTGCAGCTTAGATAGGCTCCAGCACCCCCGCAACCCCGAACAGGACAAGCGGTAGAAAAATTGATGGATGGATGGTTAAAAAACTGCTAAATAAGATTGTGTGGTGTTGATGGATAGACCGTGGGACATTTTCTGGATTGTCTGTGTTTTTAAAGGTACAGGTCCGACTACATCAAGCATTCACAAGCATAAAAATACATTCATCATTACCTAATAATTAGGAATAACAGCTTTAGAATGCTTGTCAACACATGACACACCTTCACGACAACCATCTCCCATAATCGATCGGCTCTAACCCAAGCAAAATCAGACGGCGGCGGTGCCCGTAGATCTTAGCTGCTTCCTCTAAAATAAGGTAAAGGACCAAGAGAACACAAAGAACTGATTCGACATTCTTCTCTTAAGTTCACTATTATTCAACCTCGCGCGACTGTGCAGCAGATATGTGACGTCAATGTAAGGCCTGGAACAACAGACATAACCAGAAAGTGTACCATAGGCTAGACTGTCCCAATTCATATAGCTCCAGCCGTTGCTAGAGGACTCACGTGGGGAACTACACTTCGTAGACCGCAAGGGCTGGGTCCTTTGAAGGATGCAGCCCCCAAATTGAGACATGGCTATAGAGTTCCTTCTTTTTCATAATCTTTTTATTTTGAGGCAGACTGGCTCATAAATACACATGCATCCGTCGCTGAACTCATATCAGTCAGTAGACTCCATATGGAAGTGCTAAAAACGACAACATACATGACGGGGAGAAGACGCTGTTGTAAAAAAGGAACTTAAGTTAGACCGCCCACAAAACGGCGCATCCTGATGAGATGGTCAGAAAGCAGCTTGCTGTAAAACATAATCTATACACAATTTTGACCAAAGAACCACCAAGGGTGTCAGATGTAGAAATAAAATCATAATATGACCCCATTAAAATGATGTGACGGGCCAGGTCTGCCTACCCACCCCCAGTCTTAAGTTTGACACATGTGGTATACATTAATGAGAATCCGACAAAATGCAACGCTGACATCGTCAAGAAAGCACACAACTTAAAGAAGCAAGTGGAGCACCAAATGTAAAATATCTATAAAAGTTCCAGGAAATGTTGTTCAGAAAAAGAGCAATTGAAACCTATTTCAAATGTTGGCATTTTCAGGCTCTAAAATGACACTCGTCTGATATTGAATCACTGTCGGTCATCAACCTTTTCATGCAGGGAACTACTCAACAAAAATAATCAACACTGGTTAGCGATTGTAGAGCCGACTATAACTTGCAAACTCATCTTGCCAAGCGGATAGGTCGTGATACAATTGTGTATAGTTAGACCACTCTGCGTCCTTCGAGGAAACGCTGCAGTGCTAATAAAATATAAATACCCTTTTTTCATCAGCCCAAGATCTTTTTAATGGGACCTTCACTCATCGCTCACCTTCACCAGTCATTGCTAATCAAACTCTGCCCTGTCAGATTAAACAGTGCATCTCAACATATCAGCACTGTGGGCCAGTGTGTGGGAAGATTGCCCTGACAGTATTTTGTTAAAGTAAACAAAACAAATATCTGATTTGCGACTTTTTACACTTCAAAAAAGGCTAAGGCCCCTTCTACACTAAACCGGCTAAGGTTATCCAGGGTAAATCCCACCTAACCTTATCCTTGTCCACACACACAATGATCGTTTAAGACCTCCTCCCTCCACTCCGTCCGCCGGCGCAACGCGACCTAGTACGCATGCGGAGAAAATGCGCACGTCATAGTCACCTCCAGTGTTGCTTTGTGTGCAAGTTCTTAAATTAAATTAAACTTATCTGCACAATATCCAGTGTTATGGTATTTAAATTAACTGGAATCCAGTGTGGTGTGGGGCCCTATTGTAGTGTATCACACCTGAGACATCATAAATTAACCAAATCTTTATTAGACACGTGAAAGTACACAATATGACAAAGAACATTTTACAAAAATCAATCTAGGGGTCTAGATATCTGGTCAGGACACTCCTCACTCTTTTGCCTTCACTTTCATTGTCCAATTGTTTTGGGTGACTTTATATACTCTGGACCTAGACGTTGAGTCCATGGCATACATGACGGACAATAACTGATACAGTCTGCTTTGCCAGTCCAAAAGCATTCGCCGTTTTCCGTAGTCTTCCCTTGTCGGCCAGGTAATACAGAGCACACGCTACCTTTTTTATCACATCCACGGGAACCCGTCTGAGAAGTGTTGTAGCCGAAATAGCTGCAATCGCTTTCTCTTAAGGCAGGGGTGTCCAAAGTGCGGCCCGGGGGCCATTTGTGGCCCAGAGCTCGTTTTTTTTTGGCCCGTGACACATTCTATAGACAAACTAAACAGGACCTTAATTAGAACAAAAAACAATGAAAAATTAAACGGGACCAACTCCCCCAAAAATGGGATCTGAAAACCAAAATGGCAGACAACCTGAGCGTCCTACTGTATACGTCACATACAGGAAATCTTTGAGGATTTCCGTATGTCCTGTCATGATGAAAAAGTGTACACATTTCTTGTGAGACATGATATGTTTTTGAGTGTACTAAAGCTCTCAAAAGCATTTCAGTTGACGGTATAATAGCAATAATAGTAAATACAAGCTTACCGTATTTTCCGCACTATAAGGCGCACCTAAAAACCACAAATTTTCTCAAAAGCTAACAGTGCGCCTTATAACCCGGTGCGCTTTATTACGATTAATTTTCATAAAGTTTCGATCTCGCAACTTCGGTAAACAGCCGCCATCTTTTTTCCCGGTAGAACAGGAAGCGCTTCTTCTTCTACGCAAGCAACCGCCAAGGAAAGCACCCGCCCCCATAGAACAGGAAGCGCTTCACCCGCCCCCGGAAGAAGAAGAAAAAACGCGCGGATATCACCGTACGTTTCATTTCCTGTTTACATCTGTAAAGACCACAAAATGGCTCCTACTACGCGACAAGGATCCGGTTCATAAAAAGACGCAATCTCTCCATCCGCACACGGATTACTACCGTATTTCACAGCAACTGATATTCCTGTGAACTGCACTGTGGAACGGGAGCACGTACGGTGAATATTCGCACCACAGGGAATGAGGAGTCATCCTTCACTGTGGTTCTAGCTTGCCATGCTAACTTCCACCCATCCAAAAGAGACCTTTCCAGCCGGCGTCATCATAAAAGCTAACTCGAAGGGATGGATGGATGAAGAAAAGATGAGCGAGTGGTTAAGGGAAGTTTACGCGAAGAGGCCGGGTGGCTTTTTTCACACAGCTCCGAAGGCGAACACACCTTCACTAAGACGGGCAGATAGCGCCGGTCGACATACGCCAACATCTGCCAGTGGATCGTAAATGCCTGGGCAGATAGTTTCGGTCACAACTGTGGTCCGAGCTTTCCGGAAGGCAGGATTCACAGAACTGCTGCACAACAACAGCGACACTGAATCCGATGACTTCGACGAGGCGGAGCCGGCCATTTTTGGATCCCACGCTTGCGCAACTTTTCAATTCGGACACCGAAGACGAAGAATTCGAAGGATTTACGAATGAAGAATAACTTCAGAAGGTGAGCGCTATGTTTATTTTGTGTGTTGTGACATTAACGTTCGAGCAACATTATGTTGCTATTTATTGCTCTACACCATTTTGAATTTTACTATGTTTGTGATTGCACATTTGCGTACATTTTGGGACAGAGTTGTTAGAACGCTGGTTTTCAATATATTATTAAAGTTTGACTGAACTATCTGACTGTTTTTTTGACATTCACTTTAGCGCAGCGTTTTTTTGACATTCACTTTAGCGCAGCGTAGGCGCGGCTTATAGTCCGGGGCGGCTTATTGGTGGACAAAATTATGAAATATGTAATTCATAGAAGGTGCGGCTAATAATCCGGTGCGCCTTATAGTGCGGAAAATACGGTACTTTAGAGCAGTTAACATAAATACAAATAAAATATTTATTATAATAATCATGAATTATTTTATTGCTTTGTTATCTATAACAGTGGTCCCTAAACACCGGGCCGCGGCCCGGTACCTGTCCGTGGATCGATTGGTACCGGGCCGCATAAGAAATTTAAAAAAAAAAAATTAAAAAACTTTTTTTTTTTAATTGTTTTTAATTAAATCAACATAAAAAAACACAAGATACACTTATAATTAGTGCACCAACCCAAAAAACCTCCCTCCCCATTTACACTCATTCGCACAAAAGGGTTGTTTCTTTCTGTTATTAATATTTCTGGTTCCTACATTATATATCAATATAGATCAATATAGTCAGCAGGGATACAGTCCGTAAGCACACATGATTGTCTTTTTTCAAGACAAAAAAAACAAAAAACCATACCCCTGGTCCGTGGGATAAATTTTCAAGCGTTGACCGGTCCGCAGTTACAAAACGGTTGGGGACCACTAATCTATAACACAAAGCTAAGATGTAGAAGTTTTTTTCAAATGTTAGCATATGTTCACCTACCGGTACATTGTTTTGGTTTGAGTTTTTTTCATATACAAAAATGTATAAAAGTGGCCCTTGCAACCTTCAATTTTTCTCTATGTGGCGCTCGCTGGAAAATGTATGGACACCTCTGTCATCTTAAGATATTCATGTGTGATTTCCACAAGCGTCTGTACAGACGGAAGGAGAAACATGGGCATGTCTGGATGCCTCGCCTCCATCTTTCCAGTGTTTACCTCCGAGTTACGAAACCGCTTTATTATGAAGCTGGCTGTGGCGCGTTCTTTCTGACGTCACTTCCTGTGTAGGCGCTGTCTTTCTGGCGTCACTTCCTCTCCGAACTCAGTTTGTAAACGATCAATGAGTCCATACAAAGCTAAGAGCCAGAGATTCAAGAAATACACGGCGCACTTACCCGTGTAAAAAATTGTCCGAGGAGGGGGACCTTAAACGATAGTTTAGTGACGCTGAAACGGGGCTTAGGCTAAATAATTATTTGTTTAAGGGGTTATACGGCTTAGTGTAGACATAGCCTAAATCACTGTTTGTGAGGTTCTGGGCCCTGAAGCAGCACCAAGGACATCAAACTTGACTAAAAAGAAGAAGTAAACGTAACAAATTATCCGTATGTGAACCATTGGACTAGGGCTGGGCGATATATCGATATACGCGATATATCGCGGGTTTGTCTCTGTGCGATATAGAAAATGACTATATCGTGATATCGAGTATACGTTCTCATGCAGTTGATTTCAGCTCCTGGCATTACACCAGAGGCTCTTTCCACTTCTTCTTGTGTCTCCTTCACACAGACAGCAAGCGCACTTTCTTACATATGTCACATACTGTCACGTCATACGTCACATACGTATACGCCCTCCCCGAGCAGAGAGGTAGCGGCATGGGTAACGTTAGCTGTGATGCTAGCGGAGTGGTGCTAGTGGTAAAACGAGAGAAAGAAGGTGCGAATCTGGTAACAAATGGAGGAAGAATTAATTCCCCCAAAAAACAGCAGAGGGTCCATCCTCTGGTGGTGGTTTGGCTTCAAGTGGGAATATATCGAACAGACAACCGTAATTTGTCAAGTGTGGGGCAAAAGCGTTGCTATAAAAAGTAGCATTACTGCTGTAACAAACAGTTCAGGGTGTCCCAAGTTACCGGAGTGTGTTAGTAAGGAGGAGGAGTTTTGTCCCTCCAGAGTTGCCGTAGGGCTTTGACGTAAGGTGTGCGTGGTTGTGGAAGGAGGTGTGTGATGTTGACATTAAAGAAGCGGTGGCTACCGAACCTGCTCTAATGTCTCCCGTTTATTTTATTTTTTTTAGATAAGTACACTGTATTGGCAAACCCAGGACACTTGGCTACACTGCTAATATGTAGCATCATTTGAAAAGTCACCTGCTAGAGAATAAATAGTGCTCACTCCGCACGTCAACATCTCTGTTTGGTGCCACACGTCCACACCATCAAAATGCAGAGGCAAACATTTCCAGATCAACACCGTATGAAAAAATTATTGATTTTTTAGTTGTGATTTCCTTCTCTGCATGAAAGTTTAAAAGCAGCATATATTAATGCAGTATGAAGAAGAATGTTTTAATGTAGACAAATAGAATCATCATACTGCTGTGATTATATGCATCAAGTGTTCATTCAAGGCTAATGCAAAATATCGAGATATATATCGTGTATCGCGATATGGCCTTAAATTATTGCGATATTAAAAAAAGGCCATATCGCCCAGCCCTACACTGGACACATACTTTTGCAATGGATGTGCTACACCTCCGGGACGAGGCGTGCAATGGCACGACAAGCTTCATGTGTGAGCCTTGATCACGTTCCCCATTTACAAACATCCTCCGAACACTATTAGTAAATTATCATTGTGTGCAGACAAATATATTTTGTATAAAAATAGATGTGAGCTACTAAAACACACCAGCTGATTACGTGACGTCACACCAAGAAGCAGCGGCTGGAAGCAGCGATCGCTTTGTTGTAAGCAGATATGAATGATCTCTTCCTCTCTCAAAACTAGTTTTCTGCACACATATTTGAAGAACACATGATGAATACACTTGATATATCCTCCCAACAAACCTGCTGTACGCAGTTAGCCTCAGCAGGTACTAAACTCACCTTCCTTCCACGGAATACAGAAGGGTGTTTAATATCAGACAATTTGACTGCAAGGTTGATAGTTGAATCAGACTCCTCCTAATCGAATTGTCGAATGTTCAACTATTTGAAGTCAGCCCTACCAAGTTGGTAACTGTTGCACAAGGTGCTTAGCTATTTTCATTTTGTGTATAAGTCGCATTGAAACAACTTGTCATACGACCTCCCATGTAGCTGGCAAAGCTTTTTCATATTGGATGTTTTCTGCTGAGAATTCTCAACGATCCGTCAAACACCAGGGTCTACAACTGGACAATAAGAAGAACTATTTCTGAGAGTTACATTACAGATTGCTAGCTCCAATGGACATGCAACAGCTACATAATCAGCGCAGTAACCAAATACAGTTGGGTTCATTTAGTATTTTCCTAGATTTATACCAACAGTCTCATCCAGACATGCCGCTAAAATCACAGAGATGCCAGAGAAGACAGAGCCATTTTGGTAGAGCAGCTGTTAGCTTGCACCCTTTGCGCTCTCCATTTTTACTACAGTGCTACCCCCCTCCAAAAAAAAAACAGAGAGGAGGAGAAAGGCTTAATGAAATAAATAACCCCAGAACATAAAACACAAATAAAATATGTATTGGTATGAAAGGTGACGAGTAAAAAGGAAGGCGTACTGTATGTGTGGGAAAGTGGAACTAATAAGGAATGAGAAAGGTAGGAAGCATTGATCATCCATGTCTCCCTCACTGCAGTGGTAGTAAACAATCAGCCGGCCTCCTTTGTCCACACTACTAAACCACACCCCCTCCTTTTGTCATGCTCTCCCTCCTTCTCTTACCATTCATTTATATCATTATCCATCTTGCAATTTCTCCAGCTTTTGCAGCAACACCTATTGTGCATCTATTTTATGTGCTCACCCGTCCTCCTGTCACTCGTATTTTCCTGCCTCCGTCCTGCTCGCTCTGTATAGCTGCCATGCTAAGTAGCAGCTGCTAACATGCTAACATGCTAACTAACAATGAAAGAGTGCAACACACAGGCAAGATCCATACCTTGGTATTCCTGGTCCACCTTCTACACCAAAATTTGAATTCCCATTTTTTTTTCTTAATGTGGCTTCTGATGGTAGCACAGCTCTCTCACATACACACACACTGGATCATGCTGCTTTCTGACACACACTCACACACACACTCACACACACACACACACACTCACTCACTCTCTGCTCCTCACCCGCCCCGAGCAAACACACACACACACACACACAGACTTGTTACGTCCTTCACTGTTCTAACACACACACACACACACACACTTGCTTTGCTCGTCCCCTCCCCTCTTTTCCCACACGCACACACACACACACACACACACACACACACACACACACACACACACACACACACACACACACAAATGAGCATTCACTGGAGGGCTACCCACAATCCTTTGCGCCAACAAAGACAAGGGGGTGTGACCAATCACATACTGCCTCACTCTGCATCTGCGCCCCCCCCAAACCCCTCCCCTTCTCTCACAGTGTAATGCTCACTGACATACAAGCTTGTGGGCGGGCTGCTGAGAAGGTTGCCATGACAATTCATCCCAAGATGCTCTTTCTCGCCATCACTCATATGTTCTCACACACAGTCATACAGGCAGAGTCGGTATTTTCCCTTTTAAGAAGCATGTGCTCTGATGTGGTGTGTCACTGTGTGTATATCGGCACAAGCTCTGGGGAAGCCGTTGTTGCAGAACCGCAGCTGGATTTTGGTGTGACCCAGTTTGAACACTAAAACTGCCGCATGTAGGACACACACAAATGGGCTTTAAAAGGGATGCTTGTATAAATTGTGAATTTATCAATATGGTTTTATTAGAGGTATTGATGGTGGATCATGTGAGTGTATAATCATTAAGACGTACAGTTATAATGATTGTTGATCATTTTTAGTGGCTTTTTTACCGATATCCGATATTCCGATATTGTCCAACTCTTAATCACCGATTCCGATATCAACCGATACCCATATATACAGTCGTGGAATTAACACATCATTATGCCTAATTTTGTTGTGATGCCCCGCTGGATGCATTAAACAATGTAACAAGGTTTTCCAAAATAAATCAAGTCAAGTTATGGAAAAAAAATGCCAACATGGCACTGCCATATTTATTATTGAAGTCACAAAGTGCTTTTTTTTTTTTTTAACAAGCCTCAAAACAGCAGCTTGGAATTTGGGACATGCTCTTCCTGAGAGAGCATGAGGAGGTTGAGATGGGCGGGGTTGGGGGGCGGGGTTGAGGTGGGGAGAGTAGGGGGTAGCGGGGGGGGCGTATATTGTAGCGTCCCGGAAGAGTTAGTGCTGCAAGGGGTTCTGGGCATTTGTTCTGTTGTGTTTCTGTTGTGTTACGGTGCGGATGTTCTCCCGAAATGTGTTTGTCATTCTTGTTTGGTGTGGGTTCACAGTGTGGCGCATATTTGTAACAGTGTTAAAGTTGTTTATACGGCCACCCTCAGTGTGACCTGTATGGCTGTTGACCAAGTACGCCTTGCATTCACTTGTGTGTGTGAAAAGCCGTAGATATTATGTGATTTGGCCGGCACATACTGCAGTGGCTTTAAGGTTTAATGGCGCTCTGTACTTCTCCCTACGTCCGTCTACCACTCCGTACAGTGGCGTTTTAAAAAGTCATAAATTTTACTTTTGAAACCGATACCGATAATTTCCGATATTACATTTTAAAGCATTTGTTGGCTGATAATATCGGCAGTCCGATATTATCGGACATCTCTAATAATTTTTCTTTAAAGTAATTCATAATAATTACTCGCCGGATGGTAAATGCCTTTATAATCCGATTTTTCAGTACGGCTTACCAATTTTCCACAAGGTGTACATCAAACGTGACAGACATGAAGTGTGCCTCGCAACAAGCGTCTACTGTACTTGTAAACAAATTTGTTGCAACCCAGACTTTAGCTGGCAGGATTCTTGGTTAGTTATAGTTCCTAGAGGACCCAGAAGTAGAAGTATTTGGGCAGTGACAGTGTTAATTATTTTGTCTTAACACCACATTGGATTTGAAATTAAATACAAATTATTGACCTAAAACGAAAACCTAAATCATTTATTATGCTTATTATTATTATTACCATTGCCTTCATGGTTATGACTTTGTACTAACTGTCACGTTTTGTGTCGGGGTTTGTGTTGGTCGTGACCCCATGATGCAGCAAGGGCAGGCAAAGTGCCGATAAAAAGAATATATGATGACGAAACAAAAATAGTGCAGCAGGGGAGTGCATGGGGTAAATTAGGGAAAGCTATGCAGCATGGAGGTAAAAAAGCAAAAATCTAAAATTCTCCTGCTCAGTCCAGAAAAAAAGGCATAAGAAGCAACCTGATTGGCAACCAGGGACAGGTGATTTCACTAAATTGCACAAATTAATATTTATTCTTTAAAGAATAAAACAATCATAAAATTATGAAAATATTTATCTACTACTGATTAGGGATGTAACGATACCTGGTAATACTGTGAAACTTTGATTTATGAACTGAAGGGTTTAAAAAAAAAATTAATGCAAGTAGCATCTTTTGAGGTCTATTGCCAATCTCGGGGACATGAAAGTCGACCATCCTGTTGGTCCATGTCCACATTTGTTTACTACTAGGTGAGAGATTCATGAATTTTATTCAATAATTTTATTTTGGCAAGTTTGAGAAGAAGTAGAAGCAGTCGTTGGCTCAGTGTGTCAACAATAGCAGCGTTAGCTAACATTATCTCTCTTCTCTACTATCAATATGCCGCTAAAATAGTTTGTCTGCATTGGCGCTAATAACAAAATCACTCATATTTGGTTAAGTTTCAGGTCATGACATGTAAATGGAGCATGTTAGCGCTTTTTGGGTGTTTTTAGAGAGAGTATGAGCGCAACAGAGGACCCTCGATCTGTTGACTCAATTGTGTGCACCAGTCCGTGTCTCAAGGTGTTGCCTGGTTTGACCTGGATGTTGTGTTTGTTAAAAATCATTCTGAGTTTCTCAGATAGACCTGATACATATGGAATACATATCAGGTGTAAAACAAATCTGGTGTATGCTATCCAGTGTAATGATGAATGCACTGACTCATATATTGGGGAAACAAAACAACCACTAAGCTGACGCATGGCACAGTATAGACTGGCAAACTGTTCAGGCCAAGACTCAGCTGTCTACCTGCACCTCAGTAGGAGACAGTACTCCTTTGAGAACAAAAATGTACACATTCTGGACAGGGACGACGGATGGTACAAAAGAAGAATGAGGGAAGCATCTATGTCAAGGTTGAAAAACCATCCCTGAACAAAGGAGGTGGTCTGCGACACCACCTGTCCACATACAAAACTGTTCTTTCAACAATTCCTAAGACTCTGCAATGTAGCCTCCAACAAATAACAGGAGTTAGAAACATTCTGGTCACCTTCTGTGACCAGAATGCCAATTGTGCCAATTGTTTTACAACTGAATGGAATGTTTAGGCCGGGGATTCCGACTATTGTGGACTGGTAGTCGTCGATCCACAGCAATCGTTTTGTCACACAATACCTCAATGCTAACAAGGGGCAAATACACTTCAACGACGGTCGTTTGCTTTGACAGTTAAGATTGCTCGTTTCCTTTAAAACAGTTGTTTTTCTCACTACGATAGGACAAAACCATCCTTGCCCAGGCACGACCCTAACCAGATGGTTGCTCTGTGATCACGTCGAAGTATCCTTGAGCAAGATAGTGAACCCCCAGTTGCTCCTGATACAGCGTCATCAGTAGGTGAATGTGGTCGTAGTTTAAAAGTGATTTGAGTACCTTGAAGTAGGACTGCACTATTATGGCCAAAATAATAATTTCGAATATTTTTTATCAATATTGAAATAACGATTATTCACTATTATTCACGGCGTGGCAAAGTTGGTAGAGTGGCCGTGCCAGCAATCGGAGTGTTGCTGGTTACTGGGGTTCAATCCCCACCTTCTACCATCCTCGTCACGTCCGTTGTGTCCTTGGGCAAGACACTTCACCCTTGCTCCTGATGGCTGCTGGTTAGCGCCTTGCATGGCAGCTCCCGCCATCAGTGTGTGAATGTGTGAATGTGGAAATACTGTCAAAGCGCTTTGAGTACCTTGAAGGTAAAAAAGCGCTATACAAGTATAACCCATTCATCATTTATCATTATTTTATGAAAAACATTTTTATTGCACTTTCTATTTTAAACAAACTGTATGTGAACTTGGCTTTCATTTCAAAACTAAACTTAAAATAAAAATTAATAATATGTAATTAAATACAATTTACCAAAAAAAAGGGCTAACTACAAATAAATATGCCATTGCAGAGTGCGATCATAAAGTAAAAACAAGTGGAACAATTTTGATTATGCATAAAGGTAACATGTAAAGAGAAAACAGTGTAGGGCAAATTTAAGACTTTTTTAAAACCATAGTGAATATAATTTAGAACCATTTCATGTCGATCCTGATTGGTTCATTATTTTTTGCTATCTTGAAGGAGTTTGCATTGCCTTTGAGTCCTGAGCCTTGTGTGGAGCTCAGCGAACTACAAGGGTCTGGCAAGAGTCAGGTTACAAGTAGCCTACTTCAGTTCAATTTTGTAGTTCCGTTATAACTCCCTCAAAAATCTAAACAATTAAAGGAAGAATGAAGTGCATGTTGTAAATAAAAGTAACGTAAACAGATTTTTAAGACATTTCGAAATTGTATTTATGAGATATTAGGAAAAGTTTAGACATTTTAAGGCCTTAAGTCCAAATTGTTGGATTTAAGACTTTTTCAAGTACCTGTAGAGTGTAAGGATGTAACGGTAAACGGTAAAATGATAAACGCGAAGGGCTAACAGTTGTGGTGTGTTTGTCTCCATCTTTGGTGTGTTTGTCTCCATCTTTGGGTATGAATTGAATGTCACAGATGAACAACTTCCAGATTCATGGCTAAATCTTCCTATCATCCAGATGAGGGGCATGATTTATAATCCAGAAAAACTTTGACCAGCCGAGATGATGCAGGAGCAGTAGGACATCGCTGCCGGCTCACAGTAAAAGCAGCTGAGGTCTACTGAGCTGTCTGTATCATTGTGCCGCTTAAAAAATAGTGTGTCTGCGTTAGCGCTTATAATAACAACATTGCTAATATTTGGCTAATAATCAGGTCAAGATATGTATAAAGAGTATTGTTGGGGTTTTTTGGATGGTTATTTAGAGGGTTTTGTGGGCGAAATAGAGTGCCCCACTTGATTACATTGTTAGCGGACTTTTTATGTATTTATTTATTTACGACTTAGAAGACATAAAAAAAGAAGAACATTTGTGTTCATGTCTTATACTGTATAAGGATGGTGATTGATAGACAGCAGATTTCTGTCAAATTTTTGCATATTTACAATATGACTGATCTGATATGGTCCGAGTACAGAAGTGTTATTCCAGTGACGTCAATCTCCGGAAATAGCCGAAGGTATTCGTAATATTCAAAACGGCTGACTGAATTTCTGTGATGTTTAAACAGTGTTTTTACATACTTTGCGGATTGTAAATACGATTGGATATGGTTTAATTGACACAATGAACCATTTAAGCAAATATAGTCAACTTGTTTTTCACTCTTCTGGTACTTTAAGACTTGTAAGACCCCGTGGATACCCTGAACATGGAAACAAAACTTTTGAATGTTTCGGAGTTCATTCATAAGGCTCTGTAAATTGATAGGAGTTTTAAATCCGAAGGAAATGACTGTTCAGGCATGCGAAATACGAAGGGTCCCCTCCGGTGGCACAAACCCATGCGTAAGATCAGGTTTTCAATCCAGGTGTGTTATTTCGACTTTTCAAAAACCGAACAAGATCGGATTAAAGTATTTCCATGGGTTGTAGGATGTTTATTTCGAGGCTAACAATTTTAGAAATTGGACTCATTTTAGTGCATGAACACATACTGAATGATATGATGATGATGATGATGAGTTGCATGGGAGCCTCCACAATCAGCACTGAAAAGTGGACTGGACAAAAGGTACAATATAAAGCTTCCAAGCACTGTGTCCATAAATAATGTTCCTCATCTCTAAATATGTCCTTTCCCCAGGCCACCAGTCTCTCGAGGGCATATTCCATACTTATATCTCTTCCAAGATCCTGCATCCAACAGAGAGGTCTGGTCTGCATATATTACGTCTAACTGTAGGCTTTTGGGGACAGAACCTTCAATGCTATGGTTACTCTGGGTTGATCCCATCAAATTTCCGCAATGTGTCTACTCCAAACAACTTCATTTCGGTTGTAATAGACATACAATATTGAAATGCTAGTGAAGAGAAGACCATTGTATTTGTGTGTAGAAGCAGAGGGTGTAAAGTCAGAGCACAGTCTAGAGCCCTTCTGCTCTGTTTGTCTGCACACAATACACACGTTGTTATAGTCTTAAGTCATACATGCACAATGTTAGCTGTTTAGTACTTATTAGGCAGAATACCACAGTACTGACCTGTTGTTTCCCCAAGATTTACAGCTTTGCTTTTTATTGTTTGACTTTATTTTAAACCTATGGCCATAAAACGTTAACTTGCTAATTAAAAGTTGAATGCAAACAGCATTACAACCGCGAAACGCAGCATCACCTCTTTTAAATCAGGTGATTAAAGGGGAACATTATCACCAGACCTATGTAAGCGTCAATATATACCTTGATGTTGCAGAAAAAAGACCATATATTTTTTAACCCATTTCCGAACTCTAAATGGGTGAATTTTGGCGAATTAAACGCCTTTCTATTATTCGCTCTCGGAGCGATAAGCAATCCGCCATTTTCTCAAACACCGAGTCAAATCAGCTCTGTTGTTTTCTGTTTTTTCGACTGTTTTCCGTACCTTGGAGACATCATGCCTCGTCGGTGTGTTGTCGGAGGGTGTAACAACACGAACAGGGACAGATTCAAGTTGCACCAGTGGCCCAAAGATGCGAAAGTGGCAAGAAATTGGACGTTTGTTCCGCACACTTGACCGACAAAAACTATGCTACGACAGAGATGGCAAGAATGTGTGGATATCCTGCGACACTCAATGCAGATGCATTTCCAACGATAAAGTCAAAGAAATCTGCCGCCAGACCCCCATTGAATCTGCCGGAGTGTGTGAGCAATTCAGGGACAAAAGACCTCGGTAGCACGGCAAGCAATGGCGGCAGTTTGTTCCCGCAGACGAGCGAGCTAAACCCCCTGGATGTCTTGGTTCACACCGTCCCTTATGCCACCGAAGATGATCAAGAGAAGAATATAGACCCTAGCTTCCCTGGCCTGCTGACATCAACTCCAAAACTGGACGGATCAGCTTTCAGGAAAGATGGCGGATGAGGGTATGTCTACAGAATATATTAATTGATGAAAATTGGGCTGTCTGCACTCTCAAAGTGCATGTTGTTTCCAAATGTATTTCATATGCTGTAAACCTAGTTCATAGTTGTTAGTTTCCTTTAATGCCAAACAAACACATACCAATCGTTGGTTAGAAGGCGATCGCCGAATTTGTCCTGGCTTTCTCCCGTGTCGCTGGCTGTCGTGTCGTTTTCGTCGGTTTCGCTTGCATACGGTTCAAACCGATATGGCTCAATAGCTTCAGTTTCTTCTTCAATTTCGTTTTCGCTACCTGCCTCCACACAAGAACCATCCGTTTCAATACATGCGTAATCTGTTGAATCGCTTAAGCCGCTGAAATCAGAGTCCGAATCCGAGCTAATGTCGCTATAGCTTGCTGTTCTATGCGCCATGTTTGTTTGTGTTGGCATCACTATGTGACGTCACAGGAAAATGGACGGGTGTATATAACGATGGTTAAAATCAGGCACTTTGAAGCTTTTTTTAGGGATATTGCGTGATGGGTAAAATTTTGAAAAAAACTTCGAAAAAATAAAATAAGCCACTGGGAACTGATTTTTAATGGTTTTAACCCTTCTGAAATTGTGATAATGTTCCCCTTTAAGTAACTCACTGCAGAAGAAAGCAAACATAGCAACTCTAGACATAACACAAACTACCTGAAACCAAGGACGTCTTCAACTAAGGATTTTTATTGTCAAATCTATGGCAAAACTCTACAGGCCAAGACTCAGCTGTCTACCTGCACCTCAGGGAGAAACAGCACTCCTTTGAGAACAAAAACGATTCTGGACAGGGAGGACGGATGGTACATAAGAGGAATGAAGGAAGCCATCTATGTCAAGGTTGAAAAAACATCCCTGAACAGAGGAGGTGGTCTGCGACACCACCTGTCTCTTACATACAACACTGTCCTTTCAACCATTCCTAAAAGACTCTGAAATTTAGCCTATAACAGGAGTTATCAAATAGAAGGGGACCAGAATGCCATTTATGCCATTTGTTTACAACTGAATGGAATGTTAATGTGGGTGATTCCGACTATTTTGGACTAAAAAAAACAGTTGATTTTCTCACTACGATAGGGCAAAACCATCCATGCCCAGGCACACCCTCCTGGTTTTGAAGTATAGATATTTGCGGTTTTGGCACCAGCCGCTAGACTAGATCTGACCAATCTAAATCTATGAGCATGAACTGATGAAGCCTACTGGGGTATTGGCACCAGCCGCTAGACTAGATCTGACCAATCTAAGTCTAAGACTAGATCTGACCTATCTAAGTCTATGAATTGATGAAGCCTACTCGAATGAGAGACGAAACGTTCAAGTTCAAGTTCAAAGTACCAATGATTGTCACACGCACACTAGGTGTGGCGAAATTATTCTCTGCAATTGACCCATCACCCTTGATCACCCCCTGGGAGGTGAGGGGAACAGTGGGCAGCAGCGGTGGGCAGCAGCGGTGGGCAGCAGCGGTGGGCAGCAGCGGTGGGCAGCAGCGGTGGGCAGCAGCGGTGGGCAGCAGCGGTGGCCGCGCCCGGGAATAATCTTTGGTGATTTAACCCCCAATTCCCAGACAAACCAAACAGTCCAGTTGCGATTGATTGAATGCCCTGGGATTATGTTTGTTATCTTTATGAAGTCTGCAGTGAGAAATAATCAGTGATGTTAATGAAAAAAAAAAGTGAACGCTGTGATGTGTTTTTGAAATTAATGCGCCGCATATGCTTAGAATGATCAAAATACATAAATATTAAATAGTATTAATGTGCACATTACTATATTACTTATATACTTACAGCATGTATAAACAACCTTAATGGAGGCGTTTGGATGTTTTAAAGGGCTGTTATAGGCATCCATCCATCCATCCATTTTCTACCGCTTATTCCCTTTGGGGTCGCGGGGGGCGCTGGAGCCTATCTCAGCTACAATCGGGCGGAAGGCGGGGTACACCCTGGACAAGTCGCCACCTCATCGCAGGGCCAAGCTTTTATAGGCAGAATAGATTAACTACCATCGGCTCCACTGTAAGCTGACTTTTGATTACATTTATTTATTATTCAGAAAGCATAAAAAAACATATGTTTTCGTCTTTCATAAAGATTGTGAATGAAAGCAAAATTTGTAAAAAGTTCAGTTCCCCTTCAAAGTTTTTCTCCATTTAAAAAAAATATTTATCAATCTAAACTTGTATAAACACATTATTGTCTGAGTAACCAAGATATTTAATTGTGCACATTACTCAAAGCTTTATGACAACAGGAAGTGAATTTGCGTGATGTCAGATAAACCGGACGTGATGTACTGAACACACTTTTTTTTTTCTTTCTCATTAAAAAAACACTTGAACTTTTACAAATTAAAACAGAAGATGATAAACATGTTTAAATACTGAAAAAACAAAAAAGCCAGAACAATGTTGTTATATAGCATATTTCTTCTGCCATCAAAGTACAGTATGTTGTATGGCTATTTTTTTAATTGTATTTTTTATTTATTTAACATGGTTATAAGTGTGTATGAGTACCTGTTGAGCACGTGATAATAATGATAACTGTGACAATAACCGTGATATGAAATTCTCATATCGTTACATCCTTAAGTACAACAAAACTGGTGTATGAATGAGGTAGGTTTTCTGTGGTCGAACAAAAAAACAGAAATTAAACAGTTCTAAAAGTTATAAATTAAATATTTGATTAAGGTAAAAAAAAAAAGGTGCAAGCAAGCAAAAGTGTTTTTACTTCCAAAAATAATAAGCGTAAGGCGGATAAAGTAGGAAAATTGTGACAGGCACAATAACATTGTAATTCCATATGTATCTGGTGTCTGTGAAACCGTCTATGCCACACATACAATGCTGTCCTTTCATCTCTTCCTAAGAAATGTTATTATTTAGCTTTTAAAAAATTACAAAAATGACAGAGCCGCTTTTGCTCAGGTGTGCCTACAACTGAATAAATATTAATGAGGGTGATTCCATTCTAACGACTGTTGTTGTGCTGGAAAAGGCCTCATCCCATTGTATCCTAACAACTGTCATTTTGCACCACAATACAGCGAAACCATTCTTGTGAAGGCATATAGTGGTCTGCTAGAATGGATGAGAATTGATCAGATTTTTCCGGTTCCCGTTCCACTTTCGATTCTACTTATAAATTCTTATTTGGAAAAAAAAAGAAAAAAGGGTGGATTGGCATCAATTTAGTTTAGTTTAGAGTAAACATTACAAAGCCCACAGTGAGGTCTCAAGAGGCACATACGGAGCATAGAAGAATACAATTTTAAACATAAAAAATGTATATTCTTCTGTAGAATTTAATCATGTGCAAATTACACAAGAATGTAACATTTAGTAACATTTTATATTAACTAATTATATGCAAAGTATTGATGCTTTTATTTTTTTTCTGTATTGTGTAGTTATAATTATATGCTTTTACTTGTAATTGTATTGAATTGTGGACCCCAGGAAGACAAGTGGGTTGTTGAGGCAACCAGCTAATGGGGATCCTTACTAAAAGTCAAATCAAATAAAAAATTAAAGTGCGATATGTCGAGCCTTTTTTGTTTATATTTGTGATGATTATGGCTTACTGTTTAGGAAAACTTTGAATTGAAATCACAGAAAATGTAAGGTTTCAAAAACTGTAACCCACGGTGATCAAAATTATAACAAATAAAGGCTTGACATATTTCGCTTTGAATGTAATGAGTTATTATCAAAGATTAGTTTCACATTTGAGGTTAAATGTTATGAGTGTCATTAATTTTATGAGTGTCAAAAGCTGTATAATAAAATTACTGAGAGAAAATCTGGTTGCAGGAAAACATGCAACTTTTACCTGACTAAAATTGAACATTCACCTACCAAAAATGCAAACTTCTGACCACAAACTTAGTCGCTGCTCAGTGACATTCGTCTAGCGGCAGACGTGAACTGGAGCTGCTTGCCTTGAGCTAGTCAGAATCTGTCTCTCGTCATGCTCATCTAAATGAGAAGGCATTCATTTCAATTTGACAAATAATAGCGCTAACATGATGGACGGTGTTAGTACCTGTTGTGTTCAGATGACGTGCTAGCATTACTGCTGCTGGGATTAGATAGGAGCGGTAAAAACGCGACTTTCATTTATAATTATTGCATGCTGTGTGTTCAAATGTTTCAGCATATTACTCGTATGTTCTCCTCTTGATGAACTAGCCTTATAATTATTACAAGTAGCGCTGTTGCAATATTTTCTAGTAAGCGTTTGTTGCGATCTGTCGTCACTATGTACGTTGAGTAATGACGTCATCCCCAATCAGAAGAATCGATGAAAGAAAAAAATGGCAAGTGATTCCAAGGAATACACCGGGAACTGGTTCTGAACAAGAACCGTTATTTGATTCCCATCCCTACCTGCTAAGAAGGAGAAATACGATCTACCACCAACCCTCTCAAGCACACAAGTTTGGTCCTGTCCCCTTAGGTAAGCATACAGTCAAATTGTTTCAAATATATGAAGTCCATAATATGTTTGTTGTAAATGTAAGACAAAATGTTGACATTTTTTTTTCCACAAAATACATTTGTATTTTATTGAACAAAATTAGTAATGATCAGTTATTGTTCCCCGAACAACCAGCAAACATTCTGACTGCCACAGACTGGTTATATGTCCATGGAACACACACACTAGTCCTGTCCCTTTAGGAAAACTCAGAATCTCATGTGGGGTCAACTCATGTGACATCTGTCACACCAACAACAGTCTCTTCCATTCAGATCTCTCCAGAAACACCAAAGAGCTGTCAAATGACCACCAAGACAATATTGTAGACTTGCATAAGACTGGAATGGGCTACAGAAATGGTCTCTAGTGAGAAAGGGACCATCACGGGTGCAATAATTGATAAATGAAAATAATGCAAGATAACATTCAATCAGCCTTGCTTTGCAAGATTTTACCTCATGGTGTAAGGGGATGATTGTGAGAAAGGTGAGGGACCAGTCCAGAATTACAAGGGAGGAGCTTGTTAATGTTTTTAAAAGGGGCCCTATTATGTAAAATCAACTTTTTATACCTATTGGTACCTGCTGTTGTGTGTTTGGGGATCTGCATGAGCCCGGAAAATTTGAACTCAAACCATGAAGACATAGCAAAGATATTTAAAAAACAATTTTGCCTTCCTTCATACTTTTGCTTAACGATCCGTTTGGATTTTTCTCTATTATTGACGTTTTTTTCATAGGTGACGTCAGCGGATTATCCATATATGACATTTACCCAAAGGTCTTTGCGCCAGTCTGCCATTGTAGTCCGACACTGTAATCAATAAGTTCATTATTTTTCTCTATCCTCTTGTTTTAGGGCAGACTGGCTCGTAAATGCACAAGCATCCTCCGCTGTTGCCATTTCTAATTAAAAGAAGTGTAGTGTTCTAACTTATATTTGTCAGTAGGCTCAAAGGAAGCACTCGAAACTACAAGAAAGATGGCTGGGGAGAAGACGCTGTCAAAGTGAAGGCACGTAAACAAGACCGCCCACAAAACGACAAATCCTGAAGAGACAGTCAGCAAAACATAAAATCAATGCATACGTTTGACCAAAGAACCACCATTACATGTTATGTAGACCCAAAAAAAATCATAATATGTCCCCTTTAAGGGCTGTTGGAATCACAGCCATCAAATATAGCATTAGCAACACACTTTGCTTTAAAGGACTGAATAAACAAACCTCTTTAACAGCTGCCCAGAAACCTCATATTTTACATGCTAACTTGAGCCTATAGGTACAGTAGATATAGGGATGAAACAATTAACCGGTCTTATTATTAACCGTGATTAAAAACGGCACGGTTATTTAATCGCAAAGGCTTCACCACACCGTCTGTTTTGGTCCTTCTCACTCGCTATAAACCAGGGGTCTCAAACTCACGGCCCACGGGATAGAAGCTATTGATTTTTGTGGCCACCACCTTAGTATGAAACATTAAGGTTAGTGTGGCTTGAACGAACCTACCAATCACGGTGGTGTATATGGCTTTCGGTGCGGGACATCAACCGGGCTTGATGCAAGCAGAGAAACATTTCTCAATGAGTGAAAGTTACAGCAGTGTTATTATGAAGAGTTTTCTTACGCGCGTGCTGGCTGCCTCGTTTCTATTGGGCACACGCAAACATTTGTCCCAGCGCGCTGCGTTTACGACAATTCCAAGAAATACTTTTTTCAAGTTGCTGTCCAGCGGGACATTATACAAATACAGTATATGTCTCTCCCTGACAATATGAATCAAAGTAAGGCTTACGCGGCGGGATAAAAGAAAAGTAAAAAAAACTTCACTCAAAGTAGCCTAATGCGTGGCTCGGTTGGTAGAGCAGCCGTGCCAGAAACTTGAGGGTTTCTGGTTCGATCCCCAGCTTCTGCCATCCTAGTCATGCCCGTTGTGTCCTTGAGGAAGACACTTTTAATTCCCAGTCGACGATGTAATGGATTGTCACAAACGTACGCCAAGTAAGTGACTTGACTTAATTGTGCGGCTATGATCTTCCTCACTTCGACATACTTTTTTGGCAGCATTTCTCATGTGAAATATGCCCGGCTTGGCAATTTGAGAACAGTTTTGATTTGGGCTTACATGGTAAACAATTGAAATGAATATTTTATCCGGACGCATACATTTGTCCAAATGTGGCCAAGTTGATGCATTGTGGGTTTCCTGGACGCTCAAAGAAACTTTAGCTCTGCCATCTTCCACTAGTTTTTTAAATATATAAATCGCCCGCTTGAATACTCCCTCTTTACTTCTACGACTCTCTCGTCGTCATTTTGGATGTCTGTTGTGATTTCCCTGGTTTGATGACCCGCCCAATCTTGCTTCTGATTGGCCTTCTCCTAATGTTTTGCCCTAATATCAACCAATCGTGACTCATCATAGTAAACAACTAACCAATCATGGATGTTCTTATACGTGCAAGCACGTCTTGAAAGGAGGAAGGACAGGGGTTTAGTAGCCCATGAGAGGGAGTGGGTAGCGGGGGAGAATCAAGGAGTACAACAAATAAGCGGCGTTTGGTCATTTTAACGTGAAATAAATTATATCGATATTACGATATTTTCTTAATTCATATCTTGTTTAAAAATATATCGATATATCTTACAAACTCGATATATCACCCAGCCTTACCTTGAAGGTAGAAAAGTGCTATAAAAAAAAAGTATAACTATGTGATTTTATAAATTCTTTGTGCTGAAATTAATCAATAGATAATAATTGTGATATTGTGATTATTACTAGGGCTATAATGATACAGTCAAGATCTATGATTGTTGCATCCCTAGATATTGACACATCTTTGTTTTCCAAACGTCGGAATAGTGAAAATGAGTGTGGAATTCAGTGATCTTAAAAAAAAGCGGATGATATTCATTGAATTACAAAAATATAAAAACATGACTGACCCTGTTGGCAACTTGTCAAGGCAGTTTAAGCGTAGCAGTGCTGGTTGGCACTTTATTGCTTAGATTTTACTGACGTAACGTCCGGCTCACGTCCCATACATTAAATATGCATGGTGGTCAGGCTAGCTCTGTTCTCAATGCGTACTGGGTGCCATTTAGCCTTTCTCGAGGAATAAATGCCCTATACTTGTGTTTTTTTCGGCTGTACGAATCGTTAAAATCGCAAAAAGGATAAACGTTTATTCAGAGTTCCTTAAGATGTTATTAAAAAGGGCGGAAGAGCGCAAGATTTTATGAAACGACAATGAGAAAAGTAGCACACACTCCAGTACAAAGGAGCACAGTCAAAGAATGCATGAGTTTGCAGTGCCCACTTTGTTTAAGGTTTGTGTGTTAACATTTTAATATTTATTATTTCCCATTTTTAATTATTATCTTGATATTATTTGTATTTCTTAAACACATGTTTGCTAAAGTGTTTCCAAAAGGACCAACTCCTCAGCGTATCTAAATAAAAGAAATCAAATGTGAGCAAAACCTAGAAGAGTTAAGTTTTATCAAAGGCAACAATCATAAATAAAGCTTTCACCACATGCACAATGTAGACATCTATAGTTATACTTTGATAAAGATGGGGAAAAACACGCTACTCTTTAACGGTGCGTGTAACACCAACAAACATGGCGGTAGACGCAAAGTTAAATCATGAAATGATACCTTACCCAGGCAAAAACGAGGCATATTTATCCGGGAGAGTCTTGATACCAGTTTCCTTGACCCAGTCACACACAAATAAGTTGTAGACCTCCATGTTTTTCTAAGTTTCCATCTGTTTTGTCGAGTAGAATGGCGTCTGGAGCATAATAGTTCAAAAGGTCTGGGAACACGACCGACGTAATCCTTGATATCACTCGACAAACCTTAGATTAAATTTAAAGTACAAGGATCTGAGTAGTCTTGGGTTCAATCCCGGGCTCGGGATCTTTCTGTGTGGAGTTTGCATGTCCTCCCCGTGACTGCGTGGGTTCCCTCCGGGTACTCCAAGTTCCTCCCACTTCCAAAGACATGCACCTGGGGATAGGTTGATTGGCAACACTAAATTGGCCCTAGTGTGTGAATGTGATTGTGAATGTTGTCTGTCTATCTGTGTTGGCCCTGCGATGAGGTGGGGACTTGTCCAGGGTGTACCCCGCCTTCCGCCCGATTGTAGCTAAGATATGCTCCAGCGTCCCCCGCGACCCCAAAGGGAATAAGCGGTAGAAAATGGATGGATGGATGGATTTATTCCACTGCATAGTTTGATTTTTTGCTTGCATCTGCTTTTTGCAGGGAGATTTAAGCCAAATATTTTACTCAGATAGTTCACAGCCATCTTCGCTTGGTTGACCACCAGTGGGGTCAATCTAGTGGGGTGGAGTGGCTCGGTTGGCAGTGCGGCCATACCAGGAACGTAAGGGTTGCAGGTTTGATCACCGCTTCCGCCATCCTAGTCACTGCCATTGTATCCTCTGGCAAGATACTTTACCCACCTGCTCCCACCCACACTGGTTTAAATGTAATTTCGATAATGGGTTTCACTATGTAAAGTGCTTTGAGTAACTAGAGAAAAGCGCTATATAAATATAAATCACTTCACTTCACCACCACTTGTTTTCACTCCCGAGAAGAAGTCACATGACGGAATACAAGCAATAGAAGCAGGAGGCAGCTTTTGTGCCAGCCAAGAATCCTAAATAACTAAACGGCGGACATGTATCCATGAAAATATGGAGAAGCTGTTATGGGCACGTATGATTTGAGATATACATGTTTTTGAGTTTGGGGCTCGGTCATAAAACCAATTGAGCTTGTAAGTTTATACTCTATACATACATATCACTGTGTGAAGACAAATACAAATCTCCCTGGTGATGTGTGGACAGTACCTGTGTGAATATAAGCAGGCGGAGTCTGACACAGATACGATGCAGGATAGTGGTTCTTCTTTCTGTGTTTGCGAATTCTGTAGTCCTTCTCACTGTGAGAACGTCGGCTCCTGTGAGGCTCTACACAGACTCCTGGTGGCAATAGCCACTCTGACAGGTCAGAGCTGGGCCATGCCCGCCTCAGTGTGTTGCTGTGGCTCTTTTTCATCCTCACCACACTGGATGGCAGATAAACAGCGGTAATTTTATCTCCGAGGCTCAGTTTAAAAAAAGCAAGTCTATCGTTTACAAATGCATCTGAGCCAAATAACAGATCCAAGGCTCCCTTCCCGTCTGCAACATATCACGTGAATTCCATTCTGCAGCGCTAGCAGCTTAAATCAACGAGTGAAAAATAAACCAAGCACCGTGTTGTGGAAAAAAAATTGTTAACATTCCATGTTTTGCCAGCCGTTATCGTGTCATTGTTGACACAACCAAAATAATCATAGATTCAGGAAGGCATGTTGAAGGAGCAGGTATATCCAGAGTGTCTTCGTTACTTTTCTGGTCACAAAAAAATTATTGATGACGCAGCCTGATGATCATTGGACAGCCAATGTCTTTGCTATCACAAATATTAAAAACAAAACCTTAGCATCAAAAAAAAATTGTCATTGGGCTTTACGTCCGGTTTGTAAAATCATTCCCAAGTGGTAAGACAAAGTCGGGGTAAGACACTGTTCGTGTGTGTCAAAGGTTTCTGGGATGGGAGATCCACTGATTCACAGAAAAGCCTGTGCAGCCAAGTGAAGGAAGAAGGGGAGGCGGGAGGGTGGGCTCATACAAAAGACAGCCAGTGAAGAGAGACAACAAAATATCCATGGGAAAACCAGATAAACTCCTTGCTTCAACATTTATCCATCCACTTTGCTCCAGGATTCTGTTGACAAACACAGCTTTTAACCACTGGGAAGAAAATATGTTGGTACGTGACCCGACTACAGAGAAAAATCTGCAAAATACAAATCAACAATGTGTGGTAAATCCAGACTAGAGCGAAAGCTGTCTCGACTTCTCCTTTGTCTTCCCTTCACTCCTCTCTCTCCGCCTATGCCTATGCTCAGTGTTGTGAAAGGAGCATAGAGAGGAGGGGCCGAGAGAGGGAAGCAGGATTCTTGTCAGCTACCCCCTTGTTTCTCCATGTTGCAAAAGCTGGGAGCTGCTGTCCATTCATAGAAAACCCACACACACTAAAGATGATCTGATGTGTCTGTGCAAAAATGTGTGTGTGTGTGTGTGTGTGTGTGTGTGTGTGTGTGTGTGTGTGTGTGTGTGTGTGTGTGTGTGTGTGTGTATGTGTGTGTGTGTGCGTGCATGTGTGTGTGTGTGTGTGTGTGTGTGTGTGTGCGTGTGTGAGTGTGTGCGTGCTTCAGCTCGTTTGCTTGAGCCGTCAAGTTTATACCGCTGTATTACTGTGGTTTCCTATCTTATTTAAAGTTGTTTTGATTGTTTGTGGAAGGGGTAATGCATGCGGTCTACAACGCTTCTACATTGCTTCTACAACGTATTCAGACGGATTTATTTTGAGGTTTCTGGAAACTCAATCCTGTGAAAATGGGCCACAAGAACATTTAAGTTTAAAAGGGAACTGTTCTTTTTTGGAATGTTGCCGACCATTCACAATCCCTATGTAAGACAGAACACATATGTTTGTTTTTTTAATGCATTCTAAGTCGTAAACTACAGCACTTACGTGGTGGCTAAGATGCAGCTAATAGTGTACTCCACTATTCTGTCTCTAAAATCCTCTAAAAAACATCCAAAGACCACCAACAATACTTTACATCTCGTGGCCTGAATATTAACCAAGTATTAGCGATATTGTTATAGTAATTGCTAGCGCAGTCAAACAATTTTTAGGCGTGCCGTGATCACAGAGAGCTAACTAGCTTGTGCTGCTGTATTGACATATTGAGTCGTGAGCTCCTGCATCGCCACAGAGTTGGTGAAAGGTAATTCTATGTAGGGCTGGGCGATATGGCCTTTTATTACTATCTCGATATTTTTAGGCCACGTCACGATACACGATATATATCTCGATATTTTGCCTTAGCCTTGAATGAACACTTGATGCATATAATCACACCAGTATGATGATTCTATGTGTCTACATTAAAACTTTCTTGTTCATACTGCATTAATATATGCTCATTTTAAACTTTCATGCAGAGAGGGAAATCACAACTAAATCAATGTATCAAAACTGTATGTATTAAACAGTTATTAAGCAGTGGCACAAACATTCATGTAATTTCAAAACAGAAAGTGGAAGATTGTCAGAGACATTTTAAAACAAGCTATGAGTGCACTTTTGTGCATGATGTCACTAAGATGACATATCAAAACAACACTAAATTAAAGTGCACTTTTTGTACAGAACGCCGCTACAATAGTTTAAACACAAATAAAGTGCACTTTTGTGCATGATGTCACACAAGATATTTCATTAACTGTCAAATAAAAATGAGCTGCATAATAGGAAATCAAATAGTGTATGTCCTTCGCTATGTGGTAGGTTCCTGCGGACGTTATCTCCTTCTGTTTTAGACTATTTTTTTCATACGGCGTTGATGTGGAAATGGTTGCTTGGGCATTTTGTGGGTGTGGCACCAAGCGGAGATGTTGACATGCGGAGTTTCAAGCACTCTTCATTCTCTAGCGGGTGACTTTTCAAATGATGCTACATTAGTAGAGCTGCTACTTTTTGTAGCAACGCTTTTCCCGCATACTTGACAAATTACGATTGTGTGTTTAACATATTCCCGTTTGAAGCCAAACCACCGCCAGACGATGGACCCCGTATTTTCTGTTTTTCTAGGGAATTAATTCTTCTTCCTTCATTTGTTACTAGATTCGCACCTTCTTTCTCTCGTGTTACCACTCGCAACATTCCGCTAGCATCACAGCTAACGTTACCATGCCGCTACCTCTTTGCTCCGCGAGGGCGTATGACATTGCACGCACGACAGTATGTGACGTATGTAACAAGGTGCACTTGTTTTACCACTCTGTGAGAAGGAGAGACAGGAAAGAATGAGAAACGCCTGAAGTGTAATGCCCGCAGCTAAAAGCAACTGCGTGAGAACGTATACTCGAATATCCCGATATAGTCATTTTCAATATCGCACGAGACAAACCCGCGATATATCAAGTATATTCGATATATAGAGTATATTCGATATATTGCCCAGCTTTAATTCTATGTTATGAATCATGTCTCTCACCTGTATTGCAGAAGGATTTAGCCATGAACCGAGAAGTTGGTAAACTTTGACAATCAACTCCAATCCAGAGATGGCAAAAAAGACACGAAAAACTCTTGTGGCCACCTATTTTTTTTAATCCTTCTTAAGAATTATTATTAATTCTTTATCTAAACTGAAAGATATAAACATCCAATGAGTCGGGACAAGAAATTGTAAACTAAGTGATTGTTTTATTATGTTTGTAGTTTGTACTTCTTGTTTAGCACTTAGCAATGGTGCTACATGATGCTAGTGTTTCACTAAAGCTAGATCTGTTTAGCACACAGCTTCTAAAACTTTTAGCTCACCCTCCTTATATTCAAGGTCAAAAAGATAAGGTTCTGGATCATCATTTGTCTCAAAGTAATTGTTGTTTTTCATGAAGTCTGCATGAGTAGTAGTAATAGTAGTTGTTTTTGTTGTTGAAGGGGAAAGCGAACGTTGTGATGCGTCTGTGAAATATGCTTAAAATTATACGTAAATATTACATGTTATTATGAATGTGGTGCCTGTTACTACATTACATATATACACTTACAGTGTGTGTATAAAACTTTGATGGAGGTTTTTTAGAGTGACTCCAATTGACTCCATTGTTAGCCGACTTTTGCTCATGTTTATTTAAGAGTTAGAATGCATAAGAAATAGAAAAACATTTGTTCTTGTCTTACATAAGAATTGTGAATGATGAGCAAAATTGCAAAAAAAAGTGAAATTCCCCTTTAAAGAAATGCTGTTTCAGAATTTGTGTGGAAAAGGGGTTTTTGTCACTGTGATGCATAAATTATAAACAATTTTTAGCCATGCCGTGATCACATAGAGCTACCTAGCTTGTGCTGCTGTATTGACATATTGAGTCGTGAGCTTCTGCATCGCCACAGAGTTGGTGAAAGGTTATGTTATAAATCATGCCTCTCACCTGTATAGCAGAAGGATCGAACAATGAACCGAGAAGTTGGTAAACTTTTGATACTTGATAACATTAACCAGATCCTCACTTGTAAGTCTGGGGTGGTGTGCATGTTAGTGTGTGCCATTAAAAAGGGGTTGCCTGTTGCCAATTGAAGTGCGATGTCAGCGCCCAGAGACAACGTAGTTATAAAAAGAAGTACAAACTCCACTGTAAAAACTCTTTCAGTGGTATTGTCCATTCTACTTTATTTTTAAAAGTATATTTATTCCAATAAATCAATTTATTTTTATTTTTAGAGTTTTTGAGTTATCTATAAGTAAAAAGTGTGAATATTTTCGTAACTTACTTTTTTATGTGATAAAATTAATTTTATTGGATTCCAACATAAATTGATTTAGCAAAACTCAGTTCAAAGGTTTATATCAGACCTAAAACGTCAGGACCCGCCCACCTGCATGCAGCTGTGGAAGAACAAGCCCAGACATGTTTCTTCACGGAGCCCAAGGAAAACACTTTACCGAACTCATGTAAGTAACAATTTATATTGTTAAAAGTCAGTATTTGCCAGGATTTAAATGTATACATTTTCAAAAGCATGGTTCAATGTTATATTTAGTTTACTACTTTTCCCGCCGACCGCCATTTCGAATGTGCTCTTACCTCCAACAGCTCATTAACTTCAACCAAACATTGTTTATAGCTGTGCAGTTTATAATTAGCGTTTTCTTTGCGTGGTAGTTTAATATTTTATTCTTCAGTTTATAGGCAGCCACATTAAAGCTGCTTAACTAGCTTGCATTAAAAGTTGCTAGCAGCTAGCAAGGTACACTTGACAGAGCTATCTGAAGCCCCCTCAGACCTGCTATCCATGCACACTCCTAGGCAAAACTGTCCATTCACACTCCTAGGCAAAACTGTCCATGCACACTCCTAGGCAAAACTGTCCATTCACACTCCTAGGCAAAACTGTCCATGCACACTCCTAGGCAAAACTGTCCATGCACACTCCTAGGCAAAACGCTACTCTTGTAAGAATAACACTCATTGTGTACGTCTCAATCTCAACATTCCCCCCCCAAAAAAATCTCACCAGTAGTCACCATTTAAAGGGTAAATTTTCAAATTTTTCTTCCGTGGGGGCATGCCCCCGGACCCCCCTACTGTTGCTAAGTTACCAACTTAGACCACCGTGGCTACAAAAAATCTAGAGGAAATACTGCAAATGAGTATATTAGGGTGTAAAAAAACAGATATAAAGGGCTCTCATCAGGCTTATATATCCAAGAGGTTAGACATGAACCATAACTTGTCTTTTTTGTTCTCTCTCTCCAATGACAGATGGGGTGGCCCTGTAAGTTGTGCAGCACTGTTGTACCAACCAAGAGTGACATTTTAAAGCATTACAGACTGCACCATGGGACCTTTGGACACAGCCATTCCTTGCCTTGCATTCATGTAGGTTGCCCATGCTCTTATACATCCCTTTGCTCTCATCTGTCAAGATGCTAGACTTCTCCTCTCTGACACCACCGCCAGAGAGTCTAGCTCCACTCCCACCACGTTACTGGCCTTCTCTACCAACTTGTCCAGTCTGTTTGCGTCCCTCGCGCTCAGCCCGCTGCCCCAGCAGGCCACGGCGTACAAGAAGGCGCCTGCCACCACCGACTCGTAGGATATCTTCTATTCTATTCTATTATCATTCTTTTTTTCCTGACCAAGTTTCCATTGTGACTTGGACATGACATACTAGACTCACTTTTTGCCTGAAAATGTATACTAATACCCTTAATATCAGTTACGGTCAGCGGCGATGACCAAGAAGAACGCGGAGTTGGAATATAATTACAACATTTTATGTACATATTTATATACAGATTTGAACAATTAGTGATTCACTGAAATATATTTATTAATTGTGGTTCTTACAAAAAATATATCTTATAAAATATAAAAGCTAAAATGTCTCTTAAAGCTCTGCCCCTTTAATTAGTGAATACTAAATAATTTAACTTTAGCCTACTACTACAACCATATTATTTACCAGCAACATGAAGTGAAACAGAGGCAGAGGTGTCCTGCCACAGTCAGTCAACCTCCTCCTCCTCCTCCTGCTGAACAGGTCGCACCTGTGGTCCGGACTGTAGGCCTACCTCCTCTCCAAGTCCAGCCCTTTTCGGCCGTTGAAAATATTTTTCTATACTCATCTGTGTGAAGGAGTGAACATCCAACATTAGAATTTATTACTAACGAGCAGAAGCGCTCTATGTACAGTGCCGTCTAACCAGCAGCTCAACACATGCAGGGTTCAACGTTAAGGTTTTTTTCTACTTGCCCGACTTCTCAAATCTACTTGCCCCAATATTTTTACTTGTCCTGCCTAGGTTTTTTTCTGGCTGTGTAGTGCTCATGGCTTATATCTTACTAGAATCCTTCCCGTTGACTATTTACAACACTACACAGTATTTATTATTATTATTATTACCTATAATTACATTTAAATGGCATTGCATACATGTAAAATTAAATGCTATTTCACATTATTTGACCAGTAGCAGTTACACCCATCTGAACAGGTCATCCACCTGTTTAAAGCCCAATCACAGTTGAAATCTTGAAATGAAGGGCCTTTAATAAAACATTAACCTGGACAACATTTTAACAGCTGGTTGGCTCAGATTTTATTCTTTTCATTGCATTCACATGCTGCAGTGGACAGTGGACAATTTAGCTTCAGTCCATGTGTGTTTATTGACAACAGGGTTATAACCTGGACACGTTAGCTCGTCGGTATGAAAACAGGTGACCGAGTCAAACAGCGGCGGTGTTAATGAAGCAGCGTCAGGCGAAACCGTCAGTGAAACGCTCGGTGAAATCGCGGATTAACATTAAATATATGACGAGCCGCGAGCGATGCAGCTATAACCTATCTACCTATAACACCTGTAAAAATGAAGCAATGCTACCACGCTAGCAAGCGTTAGCTAGCCGGCTATGAGCCACCAAGCTGCTAACTATCGCCAAAAGGCACCATTTAAGTTTTTTTCCCTATGGCATCCTGGATCAAGGCTTTCAGCAGCTTTTGGACGTTTGAGGTAGAAACGTAGGAAGCGCCATCATTATGAAAAGTAGTCGGCGAGTATTTTGGTACCGTCCGTCCGTCCCTCTTCTTCTTCTTCTTCTGGCCCACCAGGTGAATTAAGTGCTATTGGCGGAGTTACAATGCATACCGCCACCTACTGCACCGGAGGTGTAACAACAAGCAACATTCACAGACAGTCCCATTGCTTTTATGAGCGGTCGAGCGAGTCAAAAGCCGAAAAATCCATTTGTGGCGGACATAATTCTTTCGTGGCGGGCCGCCACAAATAAATGAATGTGTGGGAAACACTGGCAGTATGTGTGCTGTATATAGTGACATGACATATAATCATGTCATGTGTGCCTTCCTTGGGTGAAGCCAGGTTTACAGCTATGTTGTGACATGTTGTGACATGTTGTTATTATGCGGTTTGTTACTTATGTATGTTATGTTGCAGCTATTTAAAATAATTTTGTCAATTTGTTCTGGCCCAAAATAAATTGGCCCTTTGAAACATTGGCCCTTTGTCTTTGTGTGTTGTATGTAGACCACATTGCTTAGCAGAGTTCAGTGATGCAAATGCATGTCAAGTTGATCAACAGATTGTATTATTCTCCAGTGCAATAAAAGTACTGAAATGAAGGCTAAATGGGCATTAATGGGAGCCTTAAAAAAGAAAAGAAAAAAAGAAGTAACTAAGTAGTTACTTTTCACAGTAACGCATTACTTTTTGGTGTAAGTAACTGAGTTACTTTTTAAATAAAGTAACTAGTAACTGTAACTAGTTACTGGTTTTTAGTAACCAACCCAACACTGTTCATATCTTCTCGTTTCGATGAAGAATTAATCATAATGCACAAGAAGGGTTAAAAAGAAAAATTGCTGCCTGCAGACACAGTCTTCGTTTGTGGTGTCTTTGTCTCTATCTCCGGATATAAATTCAATGTCACAGATGAACATCTTCGAGATTCATGGCTAAATTCTCCAATTATCCAGATGAGAGGCATGATTTATCATCTAGAATAACCCCGACGAGCCGAAACGCGATGCAGCAGCAGCAGCAGCAGAACAATTGGCCAGCTCACAGTACAGCAGCATAAGCTATAGTTAGCGCTTTGTTAATAATGCACCGCTAAAAATAGTTTGTCTATGTAAGCGCTTATATGGTAAATATTCAGGTCACAATATGTAAACAGTAGAGGTGGGAATCTTTGGGCACATCACAATTCGATTACGATTCAGGAGCTACGATTTTTTTTTAAATCGATTTTTGATGCTTGTTTAAACTATGTATATTGATGCAGTTTTACATTTCTTTTCGTTTCACTAAATAAGCGTTTATCACTTGCCATTTAAAAAAAAAGTGCATTTGTAAAAAGAAACACGTAAATTAATTCACACATTTGTTAGGTTAATGGAAATGTTTGCAAAACTGGAACATAAATGCCCTAAAATATAGGAGCTGGTCGGATCTCTTGGTGAGGTGGCTCGCTGAAGTCAGCCACATTTTAGAACTGTCTGAATAGCTTTATTTACAATAAATAAATCGATTATTAAAGTTTGAAAATCGATTTTATAAACGTCCATGTCCAAATTGTGATGCATTTACGAAACGATTATTTTCCCCACCTATAGTAAACAGTATAGTTGGCGGGTTTTGGATGGTTAATCAGAGGTTTTTGTATATAGAGAGTCCCCATTGACTCAATTGGTAGCTGACGTTTTAAAAAAGAAAAACATATGGGGGTTATGTCTTTCAGACAGCACATCTCTTCCTAATGTTTGCATACTTCCAGCATGACTGATCTGCTAATATGGCCAGAGTGCAGAAGCGCTCTAACCGTGACGTCTTTCAAAGACATTCCGGGCGGAATATTCCAAATAGTCATCTGAAATTGTGGCATTTTGTGATGTTTAGATGGTATTTTCACCTACATTGCAGATTGGAAATACAATTGGATATGGTTTACTTTAAGTGCCGGGGACTCCATGCTGTTTGGATTTTATAATTTTTTATTAAACAAATCATCGAAGCAAAAAATTAAATTGATGCTTTTTTCTAAAATTGCACTTCAATAAATATTGAACATCTTGAAGTGCATATTTCCCCAGCTGGAATAACTAGGTCAGTTGGTTTGTTCTGTTGTCTTTTTTTTTATTGCCATCACTTTCCAACAAATTTAGCACACAAGCTCCTTAGTCCGTGTTGATGGTCTCATGTTGCTCATTCAGTTTGAGGCCGAAACATTCCCACACAGGGAGATTTGGCTTTGCAAACATCTTTTTTCGTCCTAATTTGTGTTACTTTGCAGTGCTTCTTATTAACGAGTCGCGACTAGTGAGGCCGTTTGTCCGTGCATCCTATATGTGTCAGTCAGCAGTCCCGCCTCCGCCCATCAAGACAAAGATTGTGGGTGACTGACAAGAGAGTTCACTTTGTTTTTTTAATTTTACGATTGAATAAATGCACTCAGATGCTGAAAGCGACGATAAGGATAAACTCTCTCGCACTCTGATTAAAAGCGACAGGCAAAGAAAACAAACACGGACATTGCAATTTATCAATGTCAACAAAGTTATCAAGTTCATTTTAATTTATTGTTCGATTATCATTTGGCCCAGGCCCAAGTGTGTGTATAAGGAACTTTTTAGGCGCATCCAACAATACTGTGATTGGAATAACTGTGTCTAATAACTAATATGAAATGTTTATAAGGTTGCATCCGTAATTGCAGGAGGGATTTTAGGCCATATCGGTAGTAATACTTTTTAACCAAGTGTAAATGTTACACAAGCACCATAGGTGCATAACTCCCTGCTTTCATTGCTTTATTAGTCAGAGAGAAGGAAATACCAAGCTTTGATTTCATCTACTACATAAAAAAATTGTTGAAAGATTATTTGTTGAAAAACGAGCCTTTAGTGGCAGAACTAGTTGTATTGTTACAGTTTACGTTATCTTCCCAGCACGAGTGTAAACATACGAGTACATGCCCGTGGTCGTGGGAAGAATAGCTCCTTTATTCATGTCACTGCTGCCTTTCTCCTTTTGGATTGGTAACTGGGACAGAAAACTTAACACACACACGCAAACACCTGCAGCAACATCATTACAAACTGAATACGCTTTTTTATAATTTCATTGAAATTTATATATACAGTACATACTACGCCCGATCACACCTGAAAACCAGAACTGACGCAATACGTTACCCCATATGTCAACAGCCAAAGAAGATGCCTAATATACACCCATCCATTTTCTACCGCTTGTCCCTCTCGTACATATTATTAATAATCAAAAAGAACCTATGATGATTTTCCTCTTCTTCTTTTTTTTTGCATATAAATGTTGTTACGAGGGATCTCTCGATCAACATTTTTGGCCTCCGATCCGAATCAGATTTTTTGGCCGATCCAATCCTTTGACAATGGATTATAGAACTGAAAATGTTTTATAGCAAGTAACTGAAGTAAACACAAAAACACATTTTTATAAAGCCAGGGATTTTCCTTAATACAATTGATTGTGGTGCACCGCCACAGCATTTTCATTGCCGCCACACCTTGAAAATAAGATTGTTGTTGTTTTAGGTGAAAACAAATTAAAGTCACACAAAGTCTGACGTTATTTTTAACAATAAATGCCAATCTAATGATAACAAAGATCACAACTCCAACAGGTTTTACCTCCCGTGCAAACACTATCGTCTCTGTGCTTCCCCAGACACACAACAACACTTCCTCGCTCTCCGCCAATACCCTTTCAGGCACGGACGTTATGTTTGTGATCATGGGGAAAAAAATCACATGTCAAATCAAAACCACACAAACATAAAACATTCAACCCTTTTTCGATTACGCATGCACCTCCTGGTACCCCAGCACCTCCAAAACCCTCAAATCTAGACTCCAAACATCCCAAAACAAGCTAGTCAGGTTACTTCTAGACCTCCACCCCAGATCACACCTCACTCCTACCCACTTCTCCAAAGTGCGTTGGCTCAGGGTGGAGGACAGGGTAAAACAACTTGCACTGAGCCTAGTCTATAAAATTCGCTACACCTCCCTGATACCGAAGTACATGTCAAACTACTTCCATAACGTAAATGACCGCCATAATCACAACACCAGGGGGAGCTCTACAAACCAGGTTTAACCCAGATTCCGATCTAACAAAGGTCTTAACTCATTCTCCTTCTATGCCACATCAATATGGAATGCACTCCCAACAGGTGTAAAAGAAAGTGCATCTCTATCCTCCTTCAAAACCGCACTAAAAGAACACCTCCAGTCAACTACAACCCTAGCCTAACCCCCGCCCCCTACCACATCCCACCTGCCCGGATTGTTAATAATCAAATGTAAATAATCAAATGTATATACTTGTTCTTATGCTTTCTGAGCTCACTATGTTCACTGCTTGCTGTACATATCCTACGACGTCAGACCTACACTGTTATAATGTCCATTTCTCAGATGATATAATTTTTGATGACTGAAGTGCTGATAGCAACCAAACCTAACCACCCGCCCCAACCCCCTCCACATTCCACCCCCCGTATTGTAAATAATGTAAATAATTCAATGTATATACTCTGATGATTAACTTGTGTGATGACTGTATTATGCTGATAGTATATATTTGTACCATGAATTGATTAACGTGGTTTAGTGGTCAATTGTACGGAATATGTACTGTACTGTGCAATCTACTAATAAAAGTTTCAATCAATCAAACCACCAGCAGGTTGTTACAGTATGAATGTATATATAGCCTGATATTTGCGCACAAGAGAGATATTAAGAGAGTGTCTTGAAGATTCTTCATCCAATGAAACTTGCCTCAAATCACAGCTTTCCTCAAATGCTTACAGTTACACCAGCAATAGTTTGCCTCTTGGGAGTTTTGGAGTGGGCAACCAAAGCAGAAATGTGCTTCTGGTAGGTTTAATCATACTTTAATCTTGGCGAGCTAGAAACCGATGCAAGAGTGACGGCTCCAGCAGACTGTCTCGCTTGCCGAACACGCACATTACAAAAACAAACACAAACTTCAATATGAACGCAAGAGCCGCATGAAACCGGGCGAAGAGCAACATGCGGCTCAGCAGCTGTAGGTGATGCTAGTGGGCCAGCAGCCCCAACTCGCCTCACAAAGAGTCAAAGAAAATTAATGAAGGACAAGATGATTTACCCCCTTCTTCACATTACACTAAAACACAAACACGTGCAGCTGCTGAAACCGATGAAAAGCGTGAATTATTTTGAAGAATATACATGGCGATTTATCGACGCTAGAAAACTTACCGACTTTATTTTCATTTATCAGCAGTTAAGTGACTTACGAATATCGGCCCAGGCCTAGCTGCAAAGAGGAATGGGCGAAACTGCCCAAAGAAAAGTGTGCCATGTTGTGGCATCGTATTCATAAAAACTTGAGGCTGTAATTGCTGCCAAAGGTGCAGCAACAAAGTATTGAGCAAAGGCTGTGAATACTTATTTACTACATACATACTACATGTATACATACTACATGTGATTTTTTTGTTTAAGTTTTTTATATTTAATACATTTGAAAAATAAAATAAAAAGTTTTACATTGTCATCATGGGGTATTGTCTGTAGAATTTTTCAGGAGAAAAATGTATTAATTCCATTTTGGAATATGGCTGTAACATAACAAAATGGGGGGAAAGGTGATGCGCTGTGAATACTTTCCGGATGCTGTATACCAACAGGTAAGAATAGTTGGTTAAAGGGGTCATATCATGATTTCTGTTTACATTTAAAACACTTCCTTGCGGTCTACATAAAATGTCATGGTGGTTCTTTGGTCAAAATGTTGCATGCATTATATTTTCCAGACTGTTTTTGAGCTGCTTTCTTTGTTTCTTCAGGATGTGCCGCTTTGTGGGCAGTCTTATTTACGTGCCTCCACTTCGACTGCATCTTCTCCCTGCCCCACTTTGTTGTAATTTTTAGTGCTTCCATATGGAGTCTACTGACATATATAAGTTAGAACTATACGCTTCTTTGTATTAGAAACGGGAACAGAGAGGATGCATGTGCATGTACGAGCCAGTCTACCCCACAACAAGAGAACAGAGAAAAAGAAGGAGCTTATTAATTACAACGTCGGACTAAAATGGCGCACGCGTGCAAGACACTGTGTACATTTCTACCATATATGGATGATCCGCTGATGGTTTTCCCAATTTGTAGGAAGGTACACAGATCATCTTTGTTCAGCAGGAGTCACATTGTCGTTTTAAAAAAAGTGTCATTAAATAGTGGTCCAACTTTTGTTTCAGAAATGAAAATAGAAAAAATTGGCCCAAAATTTGTGTTTTGATTTGCATTTAAGAATTGGAAATAGAATAAACGAAAGGAGATCTTGCCCCAAGTGGAGGAATTCAAGTACCTCAGAGTGTTGTTCACAAGTGAAGGAAGAGTGGATCGTGATATCGCCTAGCGGATCGGTGCGGCGTCTTCAGTAATGCGGACGCTGTATCGATCCGTTGTGGTGAAGAAGGAGCTGAGCCGGAAGGCAAAGCTCTCAATTTACCGGTCGATCTACGTTCCCATCCTCACCTATGGTCATGAGCTTTGGGTTATGACCAAAAGGACAAGATCACAGGTACAAGCGGCCTAAATGAGTTTCCTCCGCCGGGTGGCGGGGCTCTCCCTTAGAGATAGGGTGAGAAGCTCTGTCATCCGGGAGGAGCTCAAAGTTAAGCCGCTGCTTTTCCACATCGAGAGGAGCCAGATGAGGTGGTTCAGGCATCTGGTCAGGATGCCACCCGAACGCCTCCCTAGGGAAGTGTTTCGGGCACGTCCGACCGGTAGGAGGCCACAGGGAAGACCCAGGACACGTTGGGAAGACTATCTCTCCCGGCTGGCCTGGAAACGCCTCGGGATAACCCGGGAAGAGCTGGACGAAGTGGCTGGGGAGAGGGAAGTCTGGGCTTCCCTGCTTAGGCTGCTGCCCCCGCGACCCGATCTTGGATAAGCGGAAGAAGATGGATGGATGGATGGATGGATGGATGAACGGAAGGTACACGGATAATTTTGGATGAAAGTTTTATTTTATTTTAGTGTTTATCTGGAAAAATGTAAATCCATAAAAGGAAAACAGCACAAAATCCAATTTTATGGCAATATTTTAATGAAAATCAACCCCTTTTTGTTTGTTTTCAAATCTGCCATATACTGTATAATAAAAATCGAAAAACGGCCCTAATTTTATTTTTTGATTTGCATTTCAGAATTGGAAATAGAATGAACGGAAGGTACACGGACCATTAAGCATAATCAAAAATAGAATGTGAATTGGAAAAATCCTATCTGGTGCGTGTACCTTCCGTTCATTCTATTTCCAATTCTGAAACGCAAATCAAAAAACAAAGTTAGGGCTGTCTTTCGATTTTTATTATATATGGCAGATTTGAAAACAAACAAAAAAGGGTTGATTTTGGTGGTAGCAGGGGTGTATATTGTAGCGTCCCGGAAGAGTTAGTGCTGCAAGGGGTTCTGGGTAATTGTTCTGTTGTGTTTATGTTGTGTTACGGTGCGGATGTTCTCCCAAAATGTGTTTGTCATTCTTGTTTGGTGTGGGTTTACAGTGTGGCGCATATTTGTAACAGTGTTAAACTTGTTTATACTGCCACCCGCAGTGTGACCTGTATGGCTGTTGATCAAGTATGCTTTGCATTCGTTTATGTGTGTGTAAAAGCCAAATATATTATGTGACTGGGCCGGCACGCTGTTTGTATGGAGGAAAAGCGGACGTGACGATAGGTTGTAGAGGACGCTAAAGGCAGTGCCTTTAAGGCACGCCCCCAATATTGTTGTCCGGGTGGAAATTGGGAGAAATTCGGGAGAATGGTTGCCCCGGGAGATTTTCGGGAGGGGCACTGAAATTCGGGAGTCTCCCGGGAAAATCGGGAGGGTTGGCAAGTATGGTACCTACACTCTGTCCTCCTCCTGTCTAGGCCTGCTGTGTGTGTGTGTGTGTGTGTGTGTGTGTGTGTGTGTGTGTGTGTGTGTGTGTGTGTGTGTGTGTGTGTGTGTGTGTGTGTGTGTGTGTGTGTGTGTGTTACACAGAACATCAATTTCCACACTTCTATTAGCCCCCGGTCCAGTGGACCCGGACATCTTATATGTAATATGTAATAGAAATGTGTAGGGGGGGTGTATGGTGTGCGGTCATTAAATATGTATTCTGATATATGTTCTTCACAGAAAATGAGCCAGTCAGTGAGTCTCAGTTTGAAAAATTAATTACCGTATTTTCCGCACTATAAGGCGCACCTAAAAACCTCCAATTTCTTAAAAAGCCGACATTGCGCCTTATAATCCGGTGTGCCTTCTATATGGACCAATATTGAGCCACAACAGGTCTCGCAACTACGGTAACTACGCCGACTTAATTTCCCCCCTTCTACGGCTGCTTACCGTAGAAGAAGAAGAGCTTCTTCTTCTACGGGGGAAAATGAAGTCATCGGCTGCTTACCGTAGAAGAAGAACTTCTTCTCCATACAAGAAGAACTTCTTCTTCTACGGGGGAAAATGAAGTCGGCGGCTGCGAGACCTAAACTTTATGTAAAGACCCAAAAAAGGCCCCTTATTAAGAGACACGCTTTCGACCCAGAGTTTAAACTCAAGGTGATCAGTCACGCAGTAGAACACGGGAATAGAGCAGCAGCGAGAGAATTTAACATTAACGAATCAATGGTGCGGAACTGGAGGAAGCAACATGATGACCTGCGCCAAGTAAAGAAGGCTAAACAGAGTTTCCGAGGGAACAAAGCGAGATGGCTACAGTTGGAGGACAAACTGGAACAGTGGGTTGTTGAGCAGAGAGCAGCAAGTACAAGTGTCAGTGCACTCACTATTTGTTTTGTTGACATTCCCTTTAGAGCAGCTCTATCTAATGGATGCATAACGTAACCCCAGCCTCTACTGAAGTGTCTATTCTATGCGCCTTATAATGCGGTTTTAAAATAGGCCATTCATTGAAGGTGCGCATTATAATCCGGTGCGCCTTATAGTGCGGAAAATACGGTAATTGTATCATTTTTCTTTTAATAAATAATTAAAACGGGTCTCACAGACCCAAACATCACACAAGGGTAGGTTTAATCATAAGTGATTTTCCCAGCACTACAAATAACCGAAAAGTAGCTTTTTAGTCCAGAGAGGTGTAAAAATGGACAACATTGCCATCACACAACAAGCCTTACCCAGATATTTGATACTGAATCCTCTGGGCGGGTTGAGGGATCTCCGCATCCATCCCTCCCTCAACACCTCCAGGTGGTCCTCTTTGCCCTGTATGAGCAGCACATGCTCGTCTATCCATCCCAGGAAGAAAGTCTCAGACACCGCCTCGGTAATCCGTTGGTTCCATACGTGATGCTGAGTGTTTTCAGCTTTGAAGTCAGCAAATATCTCGTAACCAGTGTGGTGCCTCGGCAGCTCGTCGCTCTCCGATACCCCGGCCGCCCCCACCGCCTCGACCCTGGACAGCACTATGGCCAGCGAGTGGGGGGCGATTTGAAGGAACGACTCCATGTTCGCCGAGCGAGTGTTCTCATTGCATTTAGCGGTGTCCTACGGCATCGAGCTCAGCGGGCAAGAAGAAGTCCATGTTTGCTAGCGGGGGGTGTAGCTAACAGCTAGCATGCACGGTAGCCGCATTGCCCACAAGCCCTTTAGCGTCGAGCTAGCAGGCTAGCTCCCGTTATCTTCCTCCAGCCTCACGCCAAACCCGCCCGTCCTCTTCACACGTGACTTTTCTAACATTAAGTGGGTGGAGTAGTTACTAAAAAGTGATGTCAAAAACAATCCGCCTGAACTACGAGTTGACATTCGTGATTCTCGGTATAAAAACAGGTCGTTACAACAGGAGCGCAGCTAGCCGGATGCTAACGCAGCATCAGACAGATGCACCCCCTCCTTTTTCTCGTTGCCAGGCAGCGTCAAGTCTTGCGGGACGCCGGTGCTCTTTTTCCCCTTTGCCATGCGAAGGTGAGAAGCTTTTCTCCGGGTGAATAAATCCTCCTTGGTGCCTGCTATGAGTCTTGGACGGACAAGGACAAGGTTGAGGTGTGTGGGTCTTCATCCAGGTAATACTAGGGGCGGGCGGATACAGAGAGCCATAATATCGATACCAATGATAGTAGCAGTATTGGACCGATCGATATCGATATTTTTCGATTATCTTCTATGTGCATGTATGAAGTTGGGGTTCACGTTAATCAATTCATGGTATAAATACATGTTCCATTCATTTGTGCTTCGTTTGTATGGAAGAAGAATTGTCTCACATCAACTTATATATGTATGTATGTATATATATATATATATTTATATATATATATATATATATATATTTCATTTGTGCTTCATTTGTATGGAAGAAGAATTGTCTCACATCAACTTATATATGTATGTATATATATATATATATATATATATATATATATATATATATATATATATATATATATATATATATATATATCTTATATATATATATATATATATATATATATGATATTAATACATATGCATATATTAGTAAAAATATAATATAATAAAAATAAAAATATTATACAAATAAATAATTTGTATAAATAAACGTTATAAATAAATATATTTATAATTATATTTATAAATATTTATTTATAAATATATTTGTAATAAATATATTATAAATAAATATATTTGTAAATATATTTTTGAGATTTGAAATCCGCCCGAATGCAGCTGAGATAGGCTCCAGCACCCCCCGCGACCCCAAAAGGGACAAGTGGTAGAAAAAACGATGGATGGATGGATGGAAAATATATACAAATAAAATGTATAAATATAAAAATGTGACAGGCAGCACAGTGGAACAGGGGTTAGTGCATGTGCCTTACAATACGAAGGTCCTGAGTAGTCCTGGGTTCAATCCCGGGCTCTGGATCTTTCTGTGTGGAGTTTGCATGTTTTCCCCGTGACTGCGTGGGTTCCCTCCGGGTACTCCGGATTCCTCCCACCTCCAAAGACATGCACCTGGGGATTGGTTGATTGGCAACACTAAATCGGCCCTCGTCTGTGAATGTGAGTGTGAATGTTGTCTGTCTATCTGTGTTGGCCCTGTGATAAGGTGGCGACTTGTCCAGGATGTACCTCGCCTTCCGCCCGATTGTAGCTGAGATAGGCTCCAGCGCCCCCCGCGACCCCGTAGGGAATAAGCGGTAGAAAATGGATGGATGGATAAAAATGTGACATACAAATAAATCAAGAATTTGTATAAATAAACAGGTATTTGTAAAAATATTTTTGAGATTTGAATAAGAGACAAGCGGTAGAAAATGGATGGATGGATGGATGGATGGAATATAAATATGCTTGATTTTGTATTTGTATTGAATTTGCATATGTGGATCGCTTTTTTGCTTTTGTGTCGATGAGACATTCCTACCACAAACCAGTTGCACAAATAAATGTGACCTACACACTCCTCTGAACAACCAGCAGAGGGCACTGCAGCCAGAGTGGTCTGGGTCACAGACATGGTCAGACACTGGCGAGCCAATCAGAGGCACACTAGGGAGGGTCATATTACGTCATGACTTTTGGGATGATTTGACACACATTGCACTGATAAGAGATCAGTATCAACAAGGGGACAAGGTCATTAAACGGCATTGATACAATAAAATAAGCAGCTAGCACGGTCTTTCAGATTAACTGGATGAATTAGCATTAGCTAATACAACACCAACGTTAGCTAGCTCAGGCCCGTTGTGCGTTCTCTCTGTAATGACGTGGATTGTTTTTGTGCAGAAAACTCCGGGCATTTTGCATACAATGCATATAATTATCTGTGACCCAGACCGCTCTGGCTGCAGTGCCCTCTGCTGGTTGTTCAGGGGAGTGTGTAGGTCACATTTATTTGTGCATCTGGTTTGTGGTAGGAATGTCTCATCGACACAAAAGCAAACAAGCGATCCACATATGCAAATTCAATACAAATACAAATACAAAATCAAGCATATTTATATTGAAATCTCAAAAATATATTTCCAAATACACATTTATTTATACAAATTCCTGATTTATTTGTATGTCACATTTTTATATTTATAAATTGTATTGGTATATATTTTCAAATCTCAAAAATATATTTACAAATACGCGTTTTTTATTCAAATTATTTATTTATTTGTATACCACATTTGTATTTGTATTTGTACATTTATTAATATATGCATATGTATTAATATCATATTGATACATATATGTTGATGTGAGACAAGTCTACTTCCATACGTTTGTGCTGGAAAAAAATGTGGGTCTATTGTAATTTTATTAACGAATTATGATTCATAACCAGCCCCCGCCCCCCTCTAAAATTGTATCTTATTGACATTAAATAAAAGTTAAGTTAAAGTTAAAGTACCACTGATAGTCACACACTCACTAGGTGTGGTGGAATTACCCTCTGCATTTGACCCATCCCCTTGTTCCAACCCCTGGGAGGTGAGGGGAGCAGTGAGCAGCAGCGGTGGCCACGCTCAGGAATCATTTTGCTGATTTTACCCCCAATTCCAACCCTTGATGCTGAGTGCCAAGCAGGGAGGTAATATAGTCTTTGGTATGACAAAAAAGAAAGAAATATAGATCAACATACAACAAATAATCATTTTATTACCATTGTTTTAGTTTGCAACAGAAAATATTTGATGTGCATCAATTTTCCTGAAATAAAATAAAAATAAAAATCTTTATTTATACTACAAACATTTTTTTGCCCCCAATAGTCTGGAACAAGGGTGCCCATTAGGTCGATCGTGAGCTACCGGGAGATCGCGGAAGGTGTGTCAGTCAATCGGCAGCCAGGCATTGAAAAAATAGTCCTTAAAATTAGCGATCATCAATCTTCACTATGACGTCACTTTTGTCACTTGATTGACATTTATGGCACCCAAAGATCTTGTGAGATGTCGATGGCTGCTGCGAGCTCAGTATTGAGAAAAAAAAACGACTGACAGGAAGGCGAGAAACAATTTTTATTTCAACAGACTTTCGCACCATACCCGCTGTCAAAAGCCTTGGTGTTGTGGTGGTTTGTGCAGCCCTTTGAGGCACTTGTGATTAAGGGCTATTCCCCATTGCATGGCAATGTGATTGGGTACAAATGAGCAGTTTTGTGTTTACCAACAGAGAATGTTACGCCACACTTATTTGTTACTGCTAGGCCCGACAAGGTATTTAGATCATAATCAAAATCAGAGACGTTTTTTACTAAAGGCGAACAATTTGGGCCCCATTGGTTTGGGGGCACAAAGCAAAACAAAGTTTTTTTTTAAATGTTATCATAGATAGATAGATATACCGGTAATTATAATGATGATTACAGTCTGCACTCAATACCAGGGGTCCCCAAATGTTTCACCCATGGGCCACATTGGGTTAATAACATGTGGCTGGGGGCCAGGCTATACAGTATATGTATATATATACACACACACACACACACACACACACACACACACACATATATATATATATATATATATATATATATATATATATATATATATATATATATATATATGTATACAGTATATATATATATCAGTGACGTGCGGTCACTAGAGGCAGGTGAGGCGGGGCCTCATCTGCCATCATGGAAAGAAAAAAATGTAAAAAGAAAACATTTGTATTAAATTGTTATATGTATCCAGTGATTATACTATAAAATTATTTTCCGTTTAACTTCACCAGTTTTAGATTATTTTTATTCAAAATCGCTGAATTTTCACATTTGCCGTTCAAATACTGAGAAGAGACGGTGCGGTGATCAGCAGCCAGTTGAGGCACGTCACTCAATTGTGCCTCACCATGGATTGTGGACTCGACTAACTGCTGGCCTGCTGTGCAGTGAGACCGTATTGCTATATGAATTATATTATACATTTCCATAGTTTAGTTAGCTGAGGTATATAATGTACAGTGTATTTTGTCAACAACTGTATGTGTGTAAAGTATTTCTTGTGCTGAGCAATCATAAAACTGCTGCGAAGACGCACTGGCTGAGGCTCGCGTAACCCCGCCTCCTGGTGCCGGTTATTGCACCTCCGCCGCAGACTGCACCCCCCCGACGGGAGCGCCACACCAACTAAAGCCCACACCCAAACCCTCCACGTGCAAGACCGAATCCACCCAAAAAAAGTCACTTAACAAGAAGCCAAAAAGTGCAAAAACAACATTGCTCGCGCCGGAGGAGCCGTGAACGACTGCAGGGACACAACATTAGGTACACCTGCAGACTGCAGCACGGATTTCATATTTCATTCATTCACAACTCCTCCAACACCAACACCACTGTTCCCGCACTTATAAGTAAAGGTAAGACCATAATAACGTTTTTTTTATTAAATGTGCTTTTTTGTGTGATACAGTTTGTATGTGTAAAGTTAAAGTTAAGTTAAAGTACCAATGATTGTCACACACACACTAGGTGTGGTGAAATGTGTCCTCTGCATTTGACCCATCCCTTGATCACCCCCTGGGATGTGAGGGGAGCAGTGGGCAGCAGCGGCGCCGGGCCTGGAAATAATTATTGGTGATTTAACCTCCAATTCCAACCCTTGATGCTGAGTGCCAAGCAGGGAAGAATGCTGGTATGAGCTTTTAAACATAACCCGTTAACTGCTGCCAATCAAATGGTGAATAAGATACTCTTGGGTTCATATGTTTGTAAATCTGACTGTGATGAAGTCAGTGCCTCACCAGTCATGAACCTCACCGCACGTCACTGATATATATATATTAGAGATGCGCGGATAGGCAATTATTTCATCCGCAACCGCATCAGAAAGTGGTCAACCATCCGCAATCCACCCGATCTAACATTTGATCAGAACCGCATCCGCCCGCATCCGCCCGTTGTTATATATCTAATATAGACGATGCAAGGCATTAGTGAGGTTATAAAGCTTTTGCCTGTTAAAGAAAGGAGACTGATCCAATGCAGCACAGACATCCGCGTGCCACGCTGTCACGACCCAGACGCACACCAGTGCGCAATCATATGGGAGCCGCGCTGAGCGCACCTCCAAGCGCGTCTCGCTGCAGGCGACGGCCGGGTATATGGGCCCGACGCTCCAGCGCCATCCATTTTCAGGGCTAGTTGATTCGGCAGGTGGGTTGTTACACACTCCTTAGCGGGTTCCAACTTCCATGGCCACCGTCCTAGCTGCTGTCTATATCAACCAGGGTGAGCCCCACCCCTTTCGTGAGCGCACTGCGCGCGGAGTGACCCCTGTTACGCGCCCCCGGCAACAGGGGTGGCGGGCAGGTAAGCTGCGCGGGCGGAGCGCGTGGAGTGACCCCTGTTATGAGCCCCCGGCCACGGGGGTGGCGGGCAGGTAAGCTGCTTACCTGCTGCGCGTGACGCCGGCCGCGGCGAAGGCGGACGAGGCGGGGTGTCGGTGCGGTGGGCGGGGTGGTGACCCTGGACGTGCGTCGGGCCCTTCTCGCGGATCGCCTCAGCTACGGCTCCCGGTGGGGCCCTCTCGGGGGAAGGGGCCTCGGTCCCGGACCCCGGCGAGGCGTCCCTTCTCCGCTCCGTAAAAGTGTCCATCTCTTTTTCTTTTTTTTCTTCTGTTGTGGCATATGCTGCAGGTGCCTGCTCGTTTTTGGTATGTGGGTAACAACATTTAACTATGTATATATATTTCCGAATTGGTTTAACTGCCACCCGCCTGAATCTATTTAAAATCTAATTTTTTTTTAACCACCCGACCCGACCCGACCCGCGGATAAAATCTAATTTTTTTAAATTTCATCCGCCCGATCCGCGGATAATCCGCGGACTCCGCGATTGTGCCCGCAAACCGCGCATCTCTAATATATATATATATATATATACATATATATATATATATCTCTTCTCAGTATTTGAACGGCAAATGTGAAAATTCAGCGATTTTGAATAAAAATAATCTAAAACTGGTGAAGTTAAATGGAAAATAACTTAATCACTGGATACATATAACAATTTAATTTTTTTTTTTTCTTTTTACATTTTTTTTCTTTCCATGATGGCAGGTGAGGCCTAGTGACCGCACGTCACTGGTTAAAAGTTTGGTGGACAAAATGAGACAGAAAAAGAAGTGGCATAAAACACGTCCTAGAAAGTCAGAGAAAGTTGTACACTACGGTGAGTTCAAGGACCGCCAAAATTAGTAGGACAAAACGGCGCTCGCCAAATACTCGAATCAGTGAAGCATGTTTGATATAAACAGTGTGCTTTATAACAATTAGGGAGGTTTGTGTCATGTTTGTCCTCCTACAGAAACCATATTAAAACAAAACAAAAAAATGTTTCCCTCATCTTTTTCCATTTTTCATACATTTTTGAAAAAGCTCCGGAGAGCCACTAGGGCGGCGCTAAAGAGCCGCATGCGGCTCTAGAGCCGCGGGTTGCCGACCCCTGAGCTAGCTGAATTCTGATTGGCTACAAACTCTAACCTAAAAACAACAGCACAGGAAATAGCATAATATGACATGAAGAGAATATGAATACTTTTAGATGTTTAGGGATAGTAACTTAAAAATTACTTTTATATTTAATTATGATCATGATTTCTGGTTATGTTAGGCCAGCAGAGAAGGCCTTATTGGCCCTGACGGCACACCACTGCTAAGCGTATAGCTAGCTGGCAACATGGTGGTGGTGGCTGGTGGGCATAAATACAGTACAATAATCTTCGATTCACAAAATATAACCAATAGTCATGTTCACTCTTACTTTTGGAAAGTAATCCCCTGTGACCTATTTTCCACGGTCTGCCGCTTTGTGCAAAAATATGCAGCACATTGCCCTGCATCGTGTTCTTCCTAGTTTTTTCTGCTGCTCAAAGAAGAATAGAAGACAGTTTCAAGATGTTGGCCGAATTTCCTGCGTCCCAGCACTCAATGCGGCATCAATATATATCATGTCTATATATATATATATATATATATATATGTATATATATATATATATGATGTTGGGCAGCACAGTGAAACAGGGGTTAGTGCATGTGCCTGACAATACGTGGAGTTTGCATGTTCTCCCCGTGACTGCGTGGGTTCCCTCCGGGTACTCTGGCTTCCTCCCACCTCCAAAGACATGCACCTGGGGATAGGTTGATTGGCAACACTAAATTGGCCCTAGTGTGTGAATGTGAGTGTGAATGTTGTCTGTCTGTCTGTCTGTCTGTGTTGGCCCTGTGATGAGGTGGCGACTTTTCCGGGGTGTACACCGCCTTCCGCCCGAATGCAGCTGAGACAGGCTCCAGCACCCCAACCCCCGACACCGAAAGGGACAAGCGGTAGCAAATGGATGGATATATGATGTTTATGGTCTGTACTGGCCGCAGCAGTACTCAGTTGGAATACAATTCTCCACTTATCAAACAAACAGAAGAAGTCTGAAGCTAAAGTCATAGAAAAGTTTCTGAAGCACAAAAATTATGACTAAAGTGGTGACACTGAATTTTCATTTGCAATCAAATCTTGTTGACAGTTTATTTAAGAAACATATATATTATTGTTATTTTATTAATTTAAGCTCCGCATAATTATGCATTTATTTTTCATCATCCATCCATCCATTTTCTACTGCTTATTCCCTTTTGGGGTCACGGGGGGCGCTGGAGCCTATCTCAGCTACAATCGGGCGGAAGGCGGGGTACACCCTGGACAAGTCGCCACCTCATCGCAGGGCCAACACAGATAGACAGACAACATTCACACTCACATTCACACACTAGGGCCAATTTAGTGTTGCCAATCAACCTATCCCCAGGTGCATGTCTTTGGAGGTGGGAGGAAGCCAGAGTACCCGGAGGGAACCCACGCAGTCACGGGGAGAACATGCAAACTCCACACAGAAAGATCCGGAGCCTGGGATTGAACCCCAGACTACTCAGCAACTTCGTATTGTGAGGCAGACGCACTAACCCCTCCTCCACCGTGCTGCCCTTATTTTTCATCAGTTTTTATGAATCCTTTCTTTTGCAGTACAGGTGAAACTCAGATGAAAGTCCATTAATTTCAGCAATTCAACTTCAAATGTGAAACTAATGTGTGATATAAATGCATTGCCTACAAAGTAAAAATATGTCAAGCTTTTATTTGTTACAATTTTGATGATCGCGGTACTCCGGCTTTCTCCCACCTCCAAAGACATGCACCTGGGGATAGGTTGATTGGCAACACAAAATTGGCCCTAGTGTGTGAATGTGAGTGTGAATGTTGTCTGTCTATCTGTGTTGGCCCTGCGATGAGATGGCGACTTGTCCAGGGTGTACCCCGCCTTCCGCCCGATTGTAGCTGAGATAGGCTCCAGCGCCCCCCGTGACCCCAAAAGGGAATAAGCGGTAGAAAATGGATGGATGGATGATGAAAAATAAATGCATAATTATGCGGAGCTTAAATTAATAAAATAACAATAATATATATGTTTCTTAAATAAACTGTCAACAAGATTTGATTGCAAATTTCTACCGCCCCCCGCGGTAGAAAATGGATGGATGGAATCTTCAGTTGCATATTGTAAGCCTATGTTATATGTTAGTTGTCCCTTGTAAATCTAATTGCTGGTATAAACAAAACTTTGCTCCACATCCTTTTATTTTGAGTTTCACCTTTATATTTGATTAGTGTTTATTTTTTTAACCAGCCTGATCTAAGCCTTGACAATAATCAATTGTGATTAACACAGGGTTTCATATCGTTCGACAAAGTTGTAAACTGTAAGTAGGTTTGATATAATTATTAATACGATTAAAATCAAGAGTAATATTACGAATTCAGTGTTAAAGTTGGTCCCAGGCCCTTTTGTAGTGAAAAAGTTAGGCCCCGAGTTCAAAAAGGTTAAAAACCCTGCTATCCAGGATATAACAATTAGTGGTCGTTGTGTTCATGATTGTAGTAACAGTATATGAACACTAGGTGGTAACATTTGCCTAGTAAATACTATTCAACCAGACACTATAACACTTGAACTATTCGTGAGCGTTCGTTTTTGTATTGAAACCGCATATGTGTAATGTAAATATTATTTTTTTAAATGGTTGTTTTTTACAGTCTGAAGTTTTAATTCGTGGATGTCCACGATTAGTTGTACAATATCAATGCAAAGTTCCCTTCACATTTCATTCGTCTGCGTTAATATAAACATTCCAATCCTTATAGTCGTGCATAATTATGCTTGAATACAAAAATAATTATACATCTTAAAAAATGCGTGCACAAACTACAGTAACTCTAATTGACAGCCACCGTGAGATAAAAGTCCATATTTCCGACAGTCCCTGAAGGGCCCATGCGCTATCACACCATAGCAATTCGTCTCCAACCGTAAACAGCTGAGAGAAAGGGTAGAGAAGACAAAATGGCGGAGTGAATGGGTTGCGCTGTGGCAAGCGGTTGCGACCCTCGAAGATAGTCCATTGGATATTTAGGACCGAAATGTTTGGATAGAAAAGCGATATCGCCAGGAACGTAATTATATTGGCGTTTCAGCCATACGTTTTTTTTAGGTCGTTTCTCCCCGCGACGATCCTCGCGATAGCATTTAGCTGTAACTGGCTGGTCGTACAAGGCCGCAACATCTTTCAGATTTACATCGAATTGTATGTCGTTACTGCCACGTCATACAGTATTTCTTAAAGGAATTCGTGTTTCAACGAACATCTTTTGGGAATGGTAGCGTAAAAAAAGTCAACGCACTGATATTTTTTTCCATCCGGCGCATTACGTTAGCCGTAGTTTTTTTTTTTTTTTAAGTAGCTAACAGTGGTCGATAGCCACCAACGCCAGCTGACTCGGGGCCACCTTTATGTTTCGCCGCTGCCCATAAAACACAATTCCCTGAAGTGAATCTTGCGGCGATTGTCATCTGGTGGATATTATGGCGAGCAGCAGCGGCTCTAAAGCCGAATTTATCGTCGGTGGGAAATACAAGCTTGTCCGAAAAATTGGATCGGGGTCTTTCGGTGACATATATTTGGCCATCAACGTCACAAATGGAGAGGTAATATTCTTAATATTTGTCCATCCCTATTTGTCAACACAGTTGATTTTAACAAACACATGTATTCTTTAAGGTTACTTTACTCAGTCCTGCGTTTGTATTTTGATTATCCTACGCATGAACCTTGCTGTATAAAACGAACGCTTTAACGTATGACATGTAATGATCAGACATGTAACTGTCACCTGTTTGGTGTGTTATGTTTAGGAGGTAGCAGTCAAACTGGAGTCCCAGAAAGCCAGGCATCCACAGTTGTTATACGAAAGTAAGCTGTATAAAATACTACAAGGTGGTGTCGGCATTCCACATATACGGTAAGGGCCTTCTTGTTACCTTGTATTGTCATTGTACTGTTAAAGTCGATTATTGCGTGTACTTTGTCTATAGTATACATGAACTGTAGTTGTATTAGGCTGTCGTAAGATCACCTTAAGGCTAATCAACTGTGCTAACAATGTCGCTTCCAATACCACCGTGTTACTTCACAATATACATCTCGTTGTCGTTCGGAGTTCTGTTACTAATGTTCCGCACTCATATTGTGTTCATTTATCGTCAACGACAGTTGTTGCGGGTGAGGAAAAGGTTGCTCTGTGTGCAAATGGCCGCTCCTCTTTTGTTGTATTCTCAACATGTCTTCCACGGCTCGGAGTAGAAAATGGCGGCCAAGCACTGTAGGGGAAAATAAGAACTTGAGCCTGTCGTGGAGTGGTTTAACTGCGCCAGAATGAGCCGATTTGTTTTTGTTTTTCATTTTAGATGGATGATGCAAACTGTTGAATTCACACTTGATTAACGGTGCGCAAGTTGTTAGTTTCAGGGACATTTTTAAAGTTGAAATGACTTCTTGTTGCTAACATCATTTGAGCTTGTATTAAGTACATATTCTTGGAGGTTAGTACTAGACTTTAATGAGTCCATGAGTGAAGTACACTATAGTGTGTGATATTGTGTGCAGAACCTCTTATAAAAACGTCAGTGTGATTTAATCTCCTAGAAAGCATTGAATGTTGCCTTAATCCAGTGGTCCCCAACCTTTTTTTGCACCACGGACCGGTTTAATATAGGCATTATTTTCAGGGACCGGCTCTCCACTTGTCCCAGATAAATACAGCAAAAATAAGTGCATGAAAAATAAAACTCACTATAACACTGAATTAGTGGGAGCCCTGGGCTTGTTTCTGTGCAATGAGATCAACCTGCTGGGGACTGCAGAGGGAAATCAGCCTTTGGCTACAATCTCTCACATTTATATTTTATCCATCCATCTTCTTCCGCTTATCCGAGGTCGGGTCGAGGGGGCAGCAGCCTAAGCAGGGAAGCCCAGACTTCCCTGTCCCCAGCTACTTCTTCCAGCTCTTCCCGAGGGGTTCCCAGGTCAGCCGGGAGACATAGTCTTCCCAACGTGTCTTGAGTCTTCCCCGTGGCCTCCTACCGGTCGGACATGCCCTAAACACCTCCCTTGGGAGGCGTTCGGGTGGTATCCTGACCAGATGCCCAAACCATCTCATCTGGCTCCTCTCGATGTGGAAGAGCAGCGGCTTTACTTTGAGCTCCTCCCGGATGATAGAGCTTCTCACCCTAGCTCAAAGGGAGAGCCCCGCCACCCGGCAGAGGAAACTAATTTCGTCCGCTTGTACCTGTGATCTTGTCCTTTCGGTCATAACCCAAAGCTGATCGATACAGCGTCTGCATTACTGAAGACGCCGCACCGATCCGTCTGTCGATATCACAAACCACTCTTCCCTAACTCGTGAACTAGACTTTGAGGTACTTGAACTCCGCTACTTGGGGCAGGGTCTCCTCCCCAACCCGGAGATGGCACTCCACCCTTTTCTGGGCAAGAAGATTTATATTTTATATGTTCATTAATGTGGCGACTTATCTAGAGTGTACCTTGCCTTCCACCCGAATGCTGCTGAGATAGGCTCCAGCACTCCCCATGAACCCAAGAGGGACAAGCGGTAGAAATGGATGAATAGGTGTTCATTAATGTGCATTGTATCATGTCACAAAGTTATAACAATTGGCAACTTACTATGAGGAGTTTTATTATACATCTTTAAACAAGCTTATTGGTGTGTCTAGTGGGACAGGCGAAATTTATGTCAGAGAAAATCTAGTCATTTACAAATTATTTAATGTTTCTGTGCGGGCCAGGACCACTGCCTTAATCGATTTTGACGTCTCAATTGTTGACTGCGTCTAATATCTTTAACATTTAGATTCAGATCAGATTTAAATATAAGATTGTGTACACGTTTATGTAAAATACTTAATAAATAAAGGTATATTTGACAAACTGTACCTGTAGATTTGTCATGACTAGGTATGTAACAATTACCGGTATTGATGATCAAACCATGGTAAAACTCTGCACGGTCAGTGTTATCGTTTCAAATTTTAATTATCATAAAATTGTGATTCACATTTCTATTTCCTGAAGAAGCAAGCTACCGTGCTGATTGCTTGCTCGCCATTAGCAGCGCTGGTGGCTAGCTAGCTAAACTTGTACAAACACATTGCTGTGTGAGCAACTGAGCGCACCTGCTTTGGTTTACTCATTAAGAAAAAAGGTTGGTTAAAAGATTTCAGTGTGTGGAGAAGTATTTTCTGAGCATGTGATAACCCGTGATCACAATTATAATGATATACCAGCAGCAGTATCTTCAAGTATGGCAAAGGGCTGGTCGTCCAGCACCATCATTTCCACGATGAAATCACAGAACCCTTTAGGATCGTCTCTAGCAAACTTTTTGCACTATTCAAACGTCGCGCCTTTAGGGCAGCTTTGTAGACTTTCAAAACCCCGTTGTAGCAATGCTCGTGTTTCAGATATCTGGTGAAGTTGAAATGTTTTGAAGCTCAATGTTTTTTTCCCTCCTCGTGGAATGTTTAAAGAACATTTGGCGCAAATAGCACGCAAAGTCTTCCTCTAAAACAGTGAAAGTCCCACTCGCTTGACACCATGTTTGTTTACAATGAGCTTGTGGCAGGTTTACGACAGGCATGTAGGAGAAGATGTGCGCTTTCCTTACCGTAACCCACCAACAGCACAGTGGTAATCTCACTTCATTGGAGCATTGTATATATTCTTATGGTTATCAGATCATTTTTAATGTCATCAGATATATTGGTGTGACATAGGGCTGGGCAATGTGGCAAAACATTATTAAATATTATTTTCATATCACTGATTTTGAAGAATTACTTTGTTTTTACCCTGCCAGTTTTAAAGCATCTGTACTAAAAACCAAAACTATAGATTTGTTTTTAATAACATACTGATTAAATGCTGCAAATTAAACAATATAAGAACACAGAAAAATATTTAAACTTTTTACTCAACATAGAACAAATAACACAGTGAAGTATTGTTACACTTCTGAGTGTTGTGCAGTGTTTATTTTGGAGATAATGAAGACATTTTGAAAGGTAAACAACAATTTTCCAATTTTTAGGAGGCATATGCTCTTCATGTCATTGCTACTTGTAAATGTGTATCGTATTTAATAACAAGGCAGGTTGGCTGCACCGTAACAGCTAAACTGCTAATGCTGTGAATGCTGGCAGCAGCAGAAAGCATTTACACGCTCTCCATATATTTACTTTGGTGGTACTATGGCTCAACTACGACTCTACTCTTTGGTTAACGTCATCCTTATTGTAGCCAAGGGTGCACAGAATTCATTCTAGGTACAAACTGCTCACCTCACGTTGTACTGTTGGCTCGGTGTTTAAGTTTTTCTTCAAGACGCTTCTGTGTAGCGAACTGGATGGAACAGTGTTGCTTGGCTGCTACTTCTTCTACGGCCATGGTTTTTGGTGGCCTTCATGCTTTGCAACACCTGGCTTCCTGTCATGCAACTACACAATCAGTCCTGTATTTGAAGGGAATGGTGTATTAGAGAGAGAATTACAAGGGGAGGAAAATATAATAATCTACGTAGCAGTTTCCCGTCTGTTAAAAGGTCTAAAATTTGGTTTAACTTTTTTTTCTGTGAATCCCCCAGCCCTAGGTAGTACTTTTACAGGTCCTTAAACATATCTTCCACATCACATTTTTCAACCTCAGGGCACCGACGCACAACAAATGTTCAGTTAACTTTATTAAAGAACTCCAAGTCACAGCTGACATTTATTTCACTGCCCTTAACTGCGTGTTTAGCTTCAAGCTCACGCTCATTCTGTTTACTTCTTATAACCGGAAGTGGATCAGGAAAAGGTTGACTCTGATTGGCTGTTGTCACGAACATTGCCACCATGTGTGTCCGACGGGGAAGCGCGCATATTCACGGAGACAAAAGTGTATACACGGGTGATAAAACCTGTTGGAATTGTACCATTTGTTATCATAAGATTGGTAATAAAAGTAAAAAATAGTGTCAGACATTTGGGGGCTACAATATATATATACTATATTACTTTAATTTGTTTTCACGTGAAAAAAAAGACTTATTTTCAAGGTGTGGCGGTAATAAAAATGCTGTGGCGGGTTGTCACAGCAGGACAGGGGACAACATATACGGACCGGGCAGGGGACAACATATACGGGAAAGATCAATGATTGGTTGGTTTACGTATAAGAACATCCATGATTGGTTGGTTTACTATGATGAGTCACGATTTGTTTAAAAGTGGGGCAAAACATTAGGGACAGGTCAAACAGAGGCAAGATAGGGCGGGGCATGGAACCAGGAAGGGAGAACACAACAGACATCCCAAATGACGATGAGAGTCGCAGAAGAGAAAAGATAATTTTCAAGCGACATGTAGCACAGAAACATTTAGTAGCAATATGAAATTTTTTAAATATCACAATTTCAATATTGACACTCAAACAAGGTACACATGTGCATTCATACATACAGACACAATGCCATCATAAGGCCTACTGTAACGCTCAAACACAGAAAACATCCCTTAACTGCTAGCGCTGTTGCGAACGTGGGCTGGGTGATACGGATCCAAACTCATATCTGATATAGTTTGGCCCATAAACTAACCCATAAATGGAAATATCCGTTGACCATGACATGCCCTGACTTAAAATTTTGGGGACTGATAGGGATCCCAAATACACAAAAACGATTACCAACAAGTAAAAAAGTAGGTTTTGCATAATAGGATCCCCATTTAAGAGGCGTTTTGAGATAAGAAAGAAAAAAAGCCTTGAAAATAATATAAGAAAAGTCAAATATAATCTCCAATCTTCTTTTAAAAAAAACATAAAAGAACAAAATGTAAAATAAAGTGCCCTGGTTTAAGAGGACATGTTTAAACGTTAGCAGCAACATAAAAATAATTGACTTTTAACAATGGTGTTTTTATAGGTAAACATTATTATAGGACATACACAGGGGCGCCGTTAGGGATTTTGGGCCCCATGAAAAGAATCTTTACAGGGCCCCCAACACAGTGTCATTATTTTTTCTGTATTATAATTTCATCATCATTAGGGGCCTCTCTGGGCCCCCCTCCATCATGGGCCCCTAGAATCCGTCTCCTTTACCCCCCCTTTTCGGCGCCCCTGGACATACACACAAATATTTAACCCAGGAACACCAACCTGCCAATTGCTTCATGATGCTGTGTGACAAGCTGTGTTCTGAAAATTACTTTTAAACGTAATGTATTATGGTTACTTGTTACTAGCGATTATTTTGATAGTCGATTAGTCAGCAATTATCCTAATGATTAGTTGACTAATCAGCTAATAAAGAGTACATGTATTTATTGGCTCTAATTTTTCCATGAACTTTTAAATGCAGCTTAAGTATGTTGAGGCATGGTGCTTACAAACAACAAATATGATTAATTCATTCATAAATAATTATATTGTTACTGTGCTGCTCATTCAGCTGTCACACAAATGAAAACGACTAAAATATTGTCTACTTTACGACCCCGAAAAGGACAAGCGTTAGAAAATGGGTGGATAGATGGAAAACAAACAGAAAAACACAAAATCTAACTTCCTCAAAAAGAAAAGCATTTTGTGATGTTTAAAAAGCTGCACAGTGGTATATTGACTGATTAATAAAACTCTTGGCAGTTTTTGCACTCTAATAGACTCAATGTGTAGAATTGTTTTTGAATAATTCTTAAAATGTTGGCTATTTAATGGATTGTATGTTTACTCTTATGATACCTCTGCATTGGTGCCTGTCTGTCTCTCTTTGTGTGTTTGTGAGCGGTTGTGCCCGCGCGGTTCGTGTTTGTTAAAGTGCCTTTGTTTTCGGCAATGCAAATTGACACTGCATTAAAACATACTTGAATTGATGTAGACAAAGTTTAGCTGGCTGACTTTGGCTAAAATAATAGTTATTTTTCACACAACTTCGTCTCATTATTGCTAGCTGGTTAGCAAGGTAGAAGCTAACACTCTTATTACCAAAGTTGAAACCGCATCTTCCCTCCAAATGTCCGACATTATGCCCCCACTTTAAATGCTCGCATATCACAGATGTACTGCCATAAAAACAAGGTCCACTTTGCAAAATTATCAGGGTATTCTTGTTTTTAAACAAGAAAAAGAGGGAATCTCCTCAAACTTTACATGTTATCACCGGCGTTGTTTTTGCGTGCGACCCACTTTCACCCAGAAAAAAACACGAGTGATGACGTCATGACTATTGTCGACAAATATAATTGGCGGCGTCAAATTTTATTGTCGACAATGTTGATTAAACAAACAAGTATATGAATTACTAATGGAATTAATCTTTAATAAATTGAATAAATTACTAGGGAAAGTAATTAAGTTACTTAAAAAAAAAAAATCAAATATCTGGCATAATGCAGTTGAGATAAGTCTCATATGAGAGCATTGTGTGTGTGCGCCTTTTACTGTTGCCTAGTGACGTGTGACGTCAGCGAGTCTGAATTTGAGCTGTTTTGTTAGCTTAGCAGGCTAGCAGCGGTTGTTTGTCGGCTCTGATAGCAGTTTTTTTTTATCTTGCACTCGTTTGTTACCTCTGCTTAATAGATTGACTGTGCTTCAATGGCTGTATGTTCTTGCCAACAAAAAGGGTATTATTTGAATGGAAAGTTTGTCACTTCCATCATTGACTTGTTAAATTTTCCCTCCGACCTTTTGTAGGTACTAGCGCGCAGTGCAGTTTGTCAAGGTGGTGAACTTTTTTTTTTTTTTACTGACCAGTTCCCCCAACTAATACCTTGTTTCTTCCGTGATGGGAAGGCTGAGTCAATGTGAATGTGTAAACTATGAGGAGCGGGGCTCACCTCTCCCCAAAAAATTGACCGTCGATGATATGATTAAGACGCACGGGATTGTCCAGGAGTGGAGACAGCATGTCTGCAATGTAGACGTACTGTAATATATCCTAGATATATACCAGAGGACATAGATCTCAGGCATGTGATTTTTCTGTCGATAGACGGAAATCCGTCTTTTTTTTTACCTCCCTGTAAAAATATAAAAACATATTTTCTGTTTTTCTTTGTTTTTTCCAACCTACGAGTGTGTTAAAATATTGATCCGTCTCTTTGCCATACCTGCCAACAGCTACGATTTTCCCGTAATGAGTACGGTTTTTGATAATCCAGTGGTCAAAACTACGGTTTTCCATTTAAAATGATTAACTTAGAAATCGAAGCTACTTTACTATGATGAGTCACGATTGGTTAAAATTAGGGCAAAACATTACGGACAGGCCAATCAGAGGCAAGATAGAGCGGGTCATCGAACCGGGAAGGGAAATCCCAACGGACACGCACATCCCAAATGACGACGAGAGAGTTGGAGAAGAGAAGAGGGAATATTCAAGCGGGCGTATTATATATAAAAAAACTGATGAGGTGAAGCGATGAGGTGGTGACTTGTCCAGGGTGTACCCCGCCTACCGCCCGAATGCAGCTGAGATAGGCTATAGCACCCCCCGCGACCCTGAAAGGGACACGCGGTAGAAAATGGATGGATGTGATGACTTTTGCTACAGTATAGCCTGTCTAAATGCTAAATTTAATTTTCATTGGTGTCTTAGAACAAGACAGTAGCTGACATTTTGTTAATTATTTCTACTGTTTATATTTTGACATTGAATAGTTGAATCATTTTGAAACAAACAGCATGACTGCAAGATATTTGTTATTTCATGCTTTAAAATCAAAAATGGCTATTCATATTAAGAAAGTAAGCTAATAGAATACACAATGTTTGTATTCTTTATGATTTTTGCATTTGGAGCAGTTAGAAGTGGAGAGGGAGTCGAAGAGACAGAAATTGGCTATAAAATCCAAGGCAGAATCCACTAAAGCAGAAACAAAAGAAAATGCAAGCTGCTCAGAAATTGGCCAGGTAGGCTCATGTCAGAGCCAATAAAGCAAAACTGCCAAAGTAATGTGTGAATGAACCAAAGTAATGTGTAAATGTAAATAACTAAATGAACCATCTGTGGCTGTGAAGTGAATCTTAGTAAGGTTGTAAATACTGTATAGAGTAGGATAACCCATGTGGTTCCTGTAGATGTGAACACAAGTTGTAATTACTGTACTTACTAAATAACATAGTGACTGAAACATACATAGTGATTAATTTGGATAAATGGGGTATGTATTTATGTAACTCTTTTCATAAGTTTTCAATTCTTTAAACACTGAACAACCTTTAAATGGTGCTTCTTTTTGCAAATTTTTGCATGTTCAATTGCTGAAAAACCAGGAGCATCGGGGGTTTTCTCCCCTTGTCCCCCCACCTGCGGCCCCCAGATCCCCGGCTTATTTTTATTTGTAGTCTTTTTCATTAAGTTCATATCACATGTCTGAGATCTACAGAATGTGCAAATATTAAGACTGGCAGCATTTAAAGAGAGAAAAGCTCACTGCAGTGCGAAGCAAGTCAGACGTCAGCCTCGGTGCAGCTCTGGCTGTTTGTCGCATTCCAGGAGCGACAGAAGTAAAGAGTCTCTAAACACAAGTTCAGTCTTCGATAACACCAGAAAAATATGTTAGATTTGTTGCTTGTTGTTTTTAATCAAGAAAAAGTCACAAAGAATTGGAGAATTCTCTAGAAACTTGAAAATCTTACAAAGTACATTGTAAAATAAGCAGCAACAATTACAAAATAGAACGAAACGAAAAAATGTTAACTAATTAACACATATTTGTTTTTAAATGTACGGTAGTAAAAAAAAATGGGCTTCCGAAACCCGATGTTGTTATGACATAAGCAATACAAACAGGATTGATGGAGACGTACTGTAATATATCCTAGATATATTGTTGTGCAAATTATATGATTGTGTCATGTTGACCATGCCTCTAGCCACGCCTCCCACCACCACAGGTACCTTGGCCACCTGGGGGAAATCCTGTGCTGTGATCTACTGAGCTAATGCGTGATATGAATGATATAAATTTGGCCGGTGATAAAGTTTTTAATACTATCGTCGTCTTGTGATAATGCATTTTGATGTTTCGGTTAGCAAAATCTATTTTAAGTCAATAGTGCGCAAATAATAGGCTATATGTAATTAATAGGCTATACGTAATATATGAATATACATTTTAATTTCGAAGAAATATCGATTGTTAAAGGAATGGAATTTACGCTGTGGTGTATTTGCTTACATGTGAGTTGAAAAATAAAGTACTCGTAGATCCACGTTGATGTCCATGTCTCCTCTACTAAACAGCCATTAAAAGCCCCCACCTCTAACAATTATACAGAATGATGGTTTGCTGTAATGCCGCTAGCTTAATGCTAAAGTACAATGGACCAGCTCGTTAACAGGCTATTGAAAATTAATATGCCAAATATAAGGTGATATGTCGTTATCGCCAGAGGCTGGGATATATATTGTTATATAGTTTCTAGGACATATCGCCCATACCTATTGTCGTCATCCACAGGAATCGATTCGAGAATCTTTGCCAGTTTTGCAAACGAGAACATGTCAGTTACGGGTGCTATTTCTGTATTTAACGCATAAATAAGGCGCAGCGTATTTTTGGGCGCAGGTATGGTTAAACATACATAATCATGCATGGACGATGTTTTAAAAAGGCAGCAGGAACAAAGCTGAGTTCGGTTGTACTTTATTGAAGTATTTATCAATGTACTCACATTATTTTTTTGATCAATCCTCATCCACAAATCGATCAAAGTCCTCATCTTCTGTGTCCGAAATGAACAGCTGGGTAAGTTCTCCATCAAACACACCAGATTCCCTCTCCTCATTTTCAAAGTCAGTCTCGTTGTCCAATAGCATAGCAAGCCAGCACAACAGTAAAAGCCGACTTCTCTTGCCCCGTTGTGTGTATCGATTCTCTACCGTGCTGGTCCCATTCTTCTCCACAGTGTGCTTCACCGGGATGTCGAAAGTGAACTGCACCTCGTCCATGTTGGTGATGTGTTTGTAGGCAATTATTTTATTTACAACGCACAGAGCAGCACTATATGCTCACTGGGGGCGTGCCTTTAGCGTCCTCTCTCACCTGAAACCTTCACCCTATAACGGCCGCATGCTGTCCTCAGTCACGTCCACTTTTCCTCCATATAAACAGCGTGCCGGCCCAGTCATATAACATACAGTATATGGCTTTTGGAACTCAGTGCACACACAACGACCTATCTGGATTCGATAAGAGGATTCGATAATGGGCTCGAACTCGATAATTTCTTAATAAACATCATCCCTACCAATATGTAGAAAAAAATAAACTGAAGGACTTACTAGATCTAGGCTGGACGATATATTGTTGCACAAATTATTACCGATAAATATTATTGTCAGCTTTATTTTGAGACCAAATTTAAGCACTTAAGTAACCATTAGGCCCTTTTCCATCGAAGGTTCAGGAGCCTTTGGTTCCTGGAACCTCTGATTCTTCGATCTATAGGTTCCTATAGAAGTGCGGTTTGTTGTTTTCACCGCATTTCACAGTTCAGGGTAGTTTATACAAATCAGGCTGACGTATGTACGAGTGGTTTAGTATATTTCTATACTGATATCATGGTAATAGACAATATTAGGTCACAGTTCTTTTACTAAAAATTAAGTAATTTAAATACAAAGTCTGTAAATGAAGAATTCAGGAGGGTCAGGCGATTTCTTATTGTCCATTTCGGCTGTAAATAACAATATATAAATAAAAATGTCACTGTTTATCTCACACCGACAACACGAACACATCGGCTAAAGCATTCTGTTCACTCGGTTGAGGCTAATAACTACACAAATGGAGTGTCACTGACTACTTTTACTACATGTAATAAAGTAAATAAATAATATTTGATGTTTACCTTTGTTCCACTCGTGTGCTGCCTCCTTTTTTTTCACATTTATCAAATGGAGTCTGTGACCAATTTACTTGCAAATGTGACTAAAAATAGACCTTTTGTGCGAAAAGGGATTTTAACCCTTCTATCGCATTTTGTTCCTAAAATAAATCCACCCAAATTTGATAAAACTAGAGTAAAATTTTCGCCCATCTGTATAGCATGTTTGAAATACATTTTAAACCTTAACCAAATGATGGATCACTCGTGCTGAGAGCAGTGTGTATTCCCCCCCATCCCACCCTATCCCACCTGCACCATGCACAGAGGGGAGCAAGGCTGCTCCTCCTAGGTCACGCACTCAATCCGACATGAATGAAACTAGATCTTCATTGAAGGAACTGGTCAGTAAAAGACGTTTTTTTCATACCTATCAGATTTCGATGAATATCACACATTTTTTTATTATTTGTACAGCGAATTGTTTCGTGCAGGACTATACCAAGTGCCACATCCCTAGTTTACTATATCTTGTAACAAACATTTCCACCATGTTTGATTGAGGTAATATATGCAAACAGCTGACAACTGTCATGTTGTTCATATTTATATTTGTGTTTACTAAAGGTGCAACGTACATGTAACCCACGCTACGGTCCGTACCTCGGTTTTAGGGCTACAGTTTTGCTTTTTCGTTATTTTGTTTTTTTTGCTTGTCATCACAAACAATCTGCAGTTAACCGTATAATTGCTGTAATGAATACTATAAGACTTTTATTTCAGGTCAACATTTACTAAACATCACTTTTAAAAGACAAATTTGTATTCTTTAATTACTTGTATTTATCAGTGCTTAGCAAACTGCAAGCAAGCGGTGACCCAAATAGTGTAGTTTTTTAAACTCAAATTCAGTATCTTATTTTGAATGAAAATACATTAAAGTGCAGTTTAAATTTGAGGCACTGTAAAATGTTTATCACCACAAAACAAGTTTAATGATTATCAGGAAGAAAATGTATCCACAAACATGTAACTCAACGTGTCTGCAGGTTTTTTTAGTACATGTTAGATCAAAGGAGTGGAATCTTTTTAGACACAGTCTGTTTAAAAAAATATTGCAATATAAAAAAGCATTTTCCGATTAAATTACTGGGTATGTTGATTCTCCAAGTCCTGACCAATACAGACGTTCTCTGCGTGCTTGCAAGTCCTCATTCAGGGCAGGATTACCAGTGAGCTGCAGAAGAGAGTGAAAACAAAATCGGTGCTCCTTCCAAATGTTTCAATTTATATGCTACGGTTAGTCATATCTATTTTGTTCTTCTGGGCTGCACTTCCAGCTGTGTGAGGGGACGAGGCACAATGCGATTGAACATTAATTACATTGTGAGGAGACTGACTTTTGAGACGGTGGAAGGAGATGGTTGTCACGGACACAAGCACACGCAAACGTACAAAATCTCACACACATTCACAGACACACACTCAGGATCACGATCAATAAAGGTGGATTGTTCCGTGCAGGATTATACCAAGCATCATTGCTTTCCTACTGTTTGCTACTGCGGTGACTTTCGCCATGTTTGATTGAGGAAATATGCTAACAGCTGATCAGCGTACCATAGGTTTGGTTGATATCAGCACTTCAGTCATCAACAATTGCATCATCTGAGAAATGGACATTGAAACAGTGTAGGTCTGACTTCGTAGGATATGTACAGCGAGCAGTGAACATAGTGAGTTCAGAAAGCATAAGAAAAAGTATATACATTTGATTATTTACAATCCGGGGAGGTGTGATGTGGAGGGGGGAGGGTGTTAGTCTAGGGTTGAGGTGGGATGTGGTGGGGGAGGGTGTTAGTCTAGGGTTGAAGTTGCCTGGGGGTGTTCTTTTAGTGCGGTTTTGAAGGAGGATAGAGATGCACTTTCTTTTACACCTGTTGGGAGTGCATTCCATATTGATGGGGCATAGAAGGAGAATGAGTTAAGACCTTTGTTAGATCAGAATCTGGGTTTAACGTGGTTAGTGGAGCTCCCCCTGGTGTTGTGGTTATGGCGGTCATTTACGTTAAGGAAGTAGTTTGACATTGTACTTCGGTATCATGGAGGTGTAGCAGATTTTATAGACTAGGCTCAGTGCAAGTTGTTTTACTCTGTCCTCCACCCTGAGCCAGCCCACTTTGGAGAATCTTCACGGTGCTTTTGTTGACCAGAGAAGAGATTCTGTAGAGAAATCTCGTTCGTTGGTTGACCTTTTTGATTACCTTGGTTGCCATTTTATCACAGGAAAGATTAGATTTCTTAAAACAAAATCTAACATGCACTTTTTAATGAATTCACCTTCTTTGAATGGCTTTCCCGCCCTAGCAACCATCTCACTCAACATGTAGCTAGCTTTGACTGCTGCATAGCTCTTTTTGCTTGCTTTGTTGACGAAGTCTTGTTGCCTCAGTAGACTGGTTTTAAAATTTGCAACCCGGTTCACTCTCTCATCTTCCTGGTATTTTGCATACTCCTCAGCATGTCTAGTTGTATAATGACATTTCAAATTGTATTCCTTGTGCACCGCAACTTTCTCTGTATCAACTACAGAAAAGAGCTATAAGGATTATTCATAAAGTAGATTACTTAGAACACACTAACATTTATTAATTCGGGTTTATTGAAATTACAGGAGCTAGTAAAGTTACATACATTATGTGTCATGTTTAAGGCTAAAAGTAAAACATTACCAGCAAATTTACAAAAAATGTTTGTCATCACTTCTGAGAATGAAGAGCATAGAAGAAAAGGTCATTTCCAACATCAGTATTCAAGGACAACTTTAAAACAAATGTGCATATCAGTGGTGGGTGTTAAACTATGGAATTCTCTTAACAATGAGATAAAAGATTGTAAAAATATATTCCAATTGAAAAAATATATAAAGACAGAACAATAAGATCATATGGACAGCCATAAGTGTTTACATTTTGCTTTATATTTATTATTTTACTTATTTTTTGCCTGGTTTTGTATTTGTTTTGTATCATCTCGTGAGGTGTATATTACTACTTTTGTTTTGTTTTTTGTTCGGTTTGTACATCATGAAGTTTTGCACTTGTGTTTTTTTGTTTGTTTTCGTTATATTTGGATGTAATTGTTGTATATGATATAATTAAGTAAGACTACGTATTGTGTTGAAGGGGGCAGAAAAATATAAGATTTTTCTTCATCCTGCTGATTCTCAGGCATTGGTGTGTAAATGTATAAATGAATAATTGAGGTATAAGTGTCTATCGATCAAAGATGCACATCAATGAAGGAGATAAATAAAAATGAAATGAAATAAGACACGTCGGGGTGCCCCTGTGCTCAATAAAGAAACATTGCATCAAAAATCGTCTGTCTGGAGCCAACGTGGGAGGGGCTCGCCGTGGAGTTTACAGTTATGGTAGCACAATTAGCCCCGAACGGGCTAACATCACGACTAACGTGTTACACGTCTGATTTGCCCAGCGACTCTCTGTCGGAGTATCAGCGCTGGGGTCCAGTGCACCACAGTTTTGTATTGTCGCTCGGTCCTTCGGCGGAGTGCTTTGGAAGCTACCGGACCGCTTGTGTTCCCCGCCAAGACTGTTTACAACGGGGGCGGGAGCGAGCAGGCGGGCGAGCAAGGGAGGGAGGGAGGAAGAGCGTGTGCGGGTGTAGTGGAAAAGCGGCAAAATGTTTCTCTGCTTGGATCACGCAAGTGACATCGATGCATACTTGCCAACCTTGAGACCTCCGAATTCGGGAGATGGGGGGGGGGGGGGGGGGGGGTTGGGGTGTGTGTGTGGGGGGCTGGGGGGTTGAGGTGGGCGGGGTTGGGGGTAGCGGGGGTGTTTTGTAGCCCGGAAGAGTTAGTGCTGCAAAGGATTCTGGGTATTTGTTCTGGTGTGTTTGTTGTGTTTAGGTGCGGATGTTCTCCCGAAATGTGTTTGTCATTCTTGTTTGCTGTGGGTTCACAGTGTGGCGCATATTTGTAACAGTGTTTAAAAAAATAATAAAATATGACCACCCTCAGTGTGACATGTATGTCTTGCAATAACTTGCGTGTGTCAGCAGAAGCCTCATACAACATGTGTCTGGCCCGGCATGCTGTTAGTATCGAGTAAAAGATGATGCGGTGGCAGTCTCTAGAGCAGTGCCATCACGGCACACCCTCGATATTGTCGAGTGCCTTACACCACACCGTGATTGGTAGATTCCTTCAGTTCCGCACACAACACTATCAAGCGCCATTCATTTAAAACTCACGGGCCGCACTAATATTAAACTCATATTAAGGTGGGGGGGGCGCAAAATAACGTCTCGCGGACCGCAATTGGCCCACGGGCCACGCGTTTGAAACCCCTGTTTTAAAACAAGCTATTAGTGCATTTTTGCGCATGATGTCAAAACAACACTAAATTAAAGTGCACTTTTTGTACAGAACGCCACTACAATAGTTTTGTGCATGTTGTCACACAATATATTTCAATAACTGTCAAATAAAAATTAGCTGCATAATAGGAAATCAAATAGTGTATGTCCTTCGCTATGTGGTAGGTTCCTGCGGACGTTATCTCCTTCAGTTGTTGACTATTTGTTTCATACGGTGTTGATGTGGAAATGGTTGCTTGGGCATTTTGTGGGTGTGGCACCGGCCGAGATGTTGACATGTGGAGTTACAAGCACTCTTCATTCTCTAGCGGGTGACTTTTCAAATGATGCTACACTAGGGCTGGGCGATATATCGATATACTCGATATATCGCGGGTTTGTCTCTGTGCGATATAGAAAATGACTATATCGTGATATTCGAGTGTACGTTCTCACGCAGTTGCTTTTAGCTGCGGGGCATTAAACTGCATGCGTTTCTCACTCTTTCTTGTCTCTCCTTCTCACAGAGACTTAAAAGAAGCGCACCTTCTTACATACGTCACATACTGTCACGTGTGCAACGTCATACGCTCCTGCGGAGCAGACAGGTAGCGACATGGTAACGTTAGCTGTGATGCTAACAGCTAATGGTGTGGTTTGAGTGGTAATACGAGAGAAAGAAGGTGCGAATCTGGTAACAAATGGAGGAATAATTAATTAAGAAAAACAGCACGGGGTCCATCATCTGACGGTGGTTTGGCTTCAAGCGGGAATATGTCTTTACATGTCAACATCTCCGTTCGGTGCCACACCAACTAAATGCCGAAGCAACTATTTCCACAACACCGTAGGACATATACTATTTGATATGCAGATCATTTTTATGTGACACTTATTGAAATATCTTGTGTGACATCATGTTTTAAACTATTGTAGTGGAGTTCTGTACAAAAAGTGCACTTTAATTTAGTGTTTTGAAACGTCATCTTAGTGACATCATGCACAAAAGTGCACTAATAGCTTGTTTTAAAATGTCTCTGACAATCTTGCACTTCCTGTTTTGGAAATGACATGAATGTTTGTGCCACTGCTTAAAAACTGTTTAATAAATACAGTTTTGCTAAATTGACTTAGTTGTGATTTCCCTCTCTGCATGAAAGTTTAAAATGAGCATATATTAATGCAGTATGAACAAGAATGTTTTAATGTAGACACATAGAATCATCATACTGCTGTGATTATATGTATCAAGTGTTCATTCAAGGCTAAGGCAAAACATCGAGATATATATCGTGTATCGCGATATGGCCTAAAAATATTGAGATATTTAAAAAAGCCATATCGCCCAGCCCTATACCACACATTAGCAGTGGTGCTACTTTTCGTAGCAACGCTTTTGCCGCATAATTGTTAAACATATTCCTGCCATTCAAAATTGGCTGCTACATTACTAATGATTAATGTAATTATAGCTGAAAAAAATAGTACAATAGCAATAGGAGAGACTATTCATCCCTGAACACCATGGAGTTCATGTAGGCTTAATGATACAGTTACATTATTATATCAACTATCAGAGACAGCTTCAGGAAACTCTTCATTTAACATAATGTCCTTTTTTGCTGCTTCAACACAGCTCAATCAACACAGAAAAAGGTAAAATTAAATAACTTAGTTAACTATAGGTCAATAATGCTTGTCTTTCTCTCAGACAGGGCTTTTCTGTCCGTAACACACACACACACGCACACACACCGCAAAATGAGCTAACGTTACGCTAAAAGCTAATTAGCCTTCACCTCAAGGACTGCGAGCGAGCTGAACTGCCGCTTATGTTTCTAGAACGTCAACGGGTTCATAGTGATGTTACTAGTAGTTGACTGGGAGGTGTTTATTATAATTTGGGGAGAGTCCGCTGCCTTATGCTCACCTGCTAAACACCTATCTGCTAACCCCACCGCAGAAGCACTGACTCCATGCGCTCTGAATACGCACTGCTGATTGGCTGTTACATGCGCTCTGAGTACGCACTGCTGATTGGCTGTTACCGTTCGGCGTGTAACCAATCAGATGGTTCTGTGGGTGGGACAATGCTGGGTGCTGCAGAGACGTACTGACAGAGGCAGAGGCAGAAGTAAGCGGAGCAGCTTGTTAAGACGTTAGTTTAGGCGGTGGCTCTTTGTTGTTAAGGCGGCCGCCTTAACAGCTAAGCGCTGCGGGAAACCCTGGCGTTGCTGGTTTTCTTTGATTGTGCACTTTTTTTTCACCTGACTTAAAAAGACCGTTTCAAAGACGTTTTTGGGTGAAATATGCAAGTGCTGGCACGTCAGCTTGCGGTGTGTAAAATGTGTTTATTTGTGTTTTGAAGCCAATACTTACATGCAGTAGTATAGGTTTGAAGCCTGACAAAAACCACAGGTGTAGTTATGGAAATCATTAATTATGCTTATTACTTACAATTTGGGGCTTTTTTTTGTGTTTCTAGTAATTTTTCTCCTTACACTCCATAGTGTAGGGAGGTCTGCAAGCTCACTTCGCTTTCAGGGAGGTACTTCAAGTCAATCAATCAAAATTTACTTATATAGCCGTTAATCACAATTGCCTCAAAGGGCTGCGGCTGCACAAGCCACATCGACATCCTTGGCCCAGATCTCACATCAGGGCAAGAAAAAACTCAACCCAATGGGAACAACGAGAAACCTTGGAAGGGACCACAGATGTGGCACTTGTCACCCCCCCTGGGTGACAGGTGCAATAGATGCAAAGTGGATACGATTAATAATGTGAGAGTACAGTCCATAGTGGGGCCAGCAGGGGATCCTCTTGCATGTAGACACGTCGGGGCGCAGAGACGTCACTGACTGATGCATAAGGAGTAGTCCACCCCGGGTCCCAACGTAATGTGAAAGTCCAGTCCATTGAGAGGCCAGCAGGGGATCATCTTAAATGGAGACAAGTCATTAAAAAAATTTTGGGCTCTGGGAATCACTAATAAGCCAGAGATCTTTGAATGCAGATTTCTGGCCGGGACATATGGTACAATACAATCAGCAAGATGTGATGGGTTTAGACCGTTTAGTATTTTATACGTAAGTAGTAAAAGCTTAAAGTAGCATCTTCAGTACACAGGAAGCCAGTGCAGGTGAGCCACTATAGGTGTAATTAGGGGTGTAACGGTACGTGTATTTGTATTGAAACGTTTCGGTACGGTTCGGAGGTGCACCGAACGAGTTTCCACACGGACATATTAAGTAGCGTAACGTACGTTGTGTAAACAATGCACACCGAGGCACAACACACACCGAGGCACAACACACGGCATGCTGTCAGCTAACTGGCTACGATAGACTGACCATACGTCCTCTTTTCACCGGACATGTCCTCTTTTGCGGAGAAGTCAGGGCGGAGTTTCTTAAATGCCTCAAATGTCTGGGCATTTTGAGTTAGGGTTGCGTGTATTTTCAATGTACGTTCAGGGTTAAGAAGGGGTTAAAAACAAAACAAATTGTGCGCGCTGCAGCATTCGTGAGGGATGGGCAGAGAGCGAGAGAGTTATGATAAACGCGCATGCGTCGCCAGGCTCTGCTTTTTATCCATAGATTTATCAGATTACATTTTTTATTATCTATAGCAGAGGTGTCAAAAGTGTGCCTCGGAGGCCATTTGCGGCCCACAGCTAATGTTTTAAAGGCCCACGGCACATTCTAAAAATACTATTAAAATAAACAAAAACATAACAAAAGTGAAATAAAAAAGCTTAAAGGTTAAATGTAATTTAGAAAAAGTTGCAATGTTGACTAATAAAACAAAGCTGTTTTTTTTTCTTTCAAACTGTCATTGCTCAAAACATAATATTGAATCAAAATCAATGTTATTATGAATTATTGACCTATCCAAGGTTCCGATTACTTCACATCAAATATTCCACTAAGAAAAATATTTTTGGTGGAAGATTTTGCAAATTTGGTAAATAAATAACCCAAAAATTTATATTTTGTTGTTTTCTTACTGTACCAAAAATGAACTGAACCGTGACCTCTAAACCGAATTTTTGTGTACCGTTACACCCCTAGGTGTAATATGATCAAACTTTCTTGTTCTTGTCAAAAAAGTTAAAGTTAAAGTACCAATGATTGTCACACACACAGGTGTGGTGAAATTTGTCCTCTGGATTTGACCCATCCCCTTGTTCACCCCCTGGGAGGTTAGGGGAGCAGTGGGCAGCAGCGGTGCTGCGCCCGGGAATCATTTTTGGTTATTTAACCCCCAATTCCAACCCTTGATGCTGAGTGCCAAGCAGGGAGGTAATGGGTCCCATTTTTATAGTCTTTGGTATGACTCGACCAGGGTTTGAACTCACAACCTACCGATCTCAGGGCGGACACTCTAACCACTAGGCCACAGAGTAGGTAAAGTCTAGCAGCATCTTTTAATGCTAGACATAGGGAGACCTGAAAATAATGTTACAGTAATCGAGACGTAATAAATGCATGAATAATGATCTCATCGTCAGAGATAGACAAAATGGGACACATTTTAGCGATATTAAGGAGATGAAAGAAGGCTGTTTTAGTAACACTCTTAATGTGTGATTCAAATGAGAGTTGGGTCGAAGATAATACCGATGTTCTTTACCAAGTCGTTTTGTGTAATTATTTTCTTGTCAAATGTTAAAGTGGTGTTATTAATTAGGGGCCGGTGTCAAGCAGGACCGATGAGCATTTCCATTTTCTTAGCGTTAAAATGCAAAAAGTTACTGGACATCCATTGTTTAACTTCATTTTGACACGCCTCCAGGTGACTACAATCTGGCGTGTTGGTCAGCTTTAGGGCCATGTAGCGTTGTGTGTCATCAGCATAACAGTGAAAGCTAACACCGTGTTTGCGTATGAGGTCACCTAGCGGCAGCATGTAGATGCTGAAGAGTGCAGGGCCAAGAACCAAAACTCTGCACGTTACCATAACATACGCAGAGTTCACATTATGGGAGACGCACTGCATCTTGTCAGTAAGATAGGAGTTAAACCAAGAAAAGGCTAAGTTACATTTTTACACCCCTAATATGTACCGTATTTTTCGGATTATAAATCGCAGTTTTTTTCATAGTTTGGCCGTGGGTGCGACGTATACTCCGGAGCGACTTGTGTGTGAAATTATTAACACATTACCGTAAAATATCAAATGATATAATTTATCTCATTTGCGTAAGAGATGAAGCAAATGACAGCAATCGTCACACACACGTCAGCAATCGTCACTCACACGTCAACCAATAAGAATTCGGCGGGGGAGGGTCATGGCAGAAGTGCATTGTGGGTAGTGGGATGCTATATGCTATATGCTACTGCCATAGCTATTAAAATGGATCACATCAACATTGGCGGTAACTTATAAAAACTGAGAAGGACTGAATAAAAATGGCACCGAAAAGGAAATCATATACTGCAGATTACAAGCTGGACGTAGTGAAATATGCAGCAGAGAACGGCAATCGAGCAGCAGAAAGAAAGGACATACCAGAGGCGACACCGGAGAGGAAGATTTCATGGGATTTAGCGATCGGGAGTGACAGATTGTTTGGTAAACGTATAGCATGTTCTATATGTTATAGTTATTTGAATGACTCTTGCCATGATGTGTTGCTTTAACATACCAGGCACGTTCTCAGTTGGTTATTTGTGCGTCATATGGCGTACACTTATTCAGCCTGTTGTTCACTATTCTTTATTTATTTTAAATTGCCTTTCCAAATGTCTATTCTTGGTGTTGGATTTTATCAAATACATTTCCCCCAAAAATGCGACTTATACTCTAGTGCGACGTATATATGTTTTTTTCCTTCTTTATTGTGCATTTTCGGCTGGTGCGACGTATACTCCGGAGCGACTTATAGTCAGAAAAATACGGTATGTGTTAGGGTTGTCCCGATAACAATATTTGGTTCCGGTAGCAAAATATATTTCGATATTATTCTAAATAAAGGGGACCATAAAAAATGTCACTATAGGCTTTATTTGAACCAAAAAATTATGGTACATTTAACATTTGTTTCTTTTTGCGATCAAAGAACAATTTTGGTCTTAAATAAAATTGTGAACACACTAACAACTTGTCTTTTAGTAGTAAGCAAACAAAGACTCATAATTTGGTTGCTGACGTATGCAGTAACATATTGTCATTTGTCATTTTATTATTTTGTCAAAATTATGATGGAAGAGCGGTGGAAAATGGATTATTGATCTACTTGCTCATTTACTCTGATTTTTTGTTTTAACATGTTCAATCTACACTTCTGTTAAAATGTAATAAACACATTGTCTTCTGTTGTGTGGATGCTTTACATTAGTTTTGGATGATACCACAAATTTGGGTATCGACTTGATACCAAGTAGTTACAGGGTTATACATTGGTCATATTTATTAAAGTCCTCATGTGTCCAGGGACATATTTCTTGAGTTCAAAAACATAATGTACATTTCAAAAGGAAAACAGATTTGGTGATAATAAATAATATTGTAATCACTGTAGCATCGACTAGATATGCTCTTCTCCTTGGTATCATTACAGAGGATGTCAGGTGTAGATCCGCCCATGGCATTTAACACTGAGGAGCACCGGCTTGTTAACGATGAACTATTGTACCCTCCAACAAAGTTTAGTGAACCATCTTTAGCTATTACTTTATTTGTTGCCACAGAGATGATTAGTGATGTAAAAATCACTAAAACACTGCAGACTGCAGAAGGATGTTAGCCGCTAGCTATGTTTTAAAGCACCTCTTGTTGAGCGACCTTTCAGTGTTGTAGCTTCACCTTTATCGTTAGTTTTTAATCCAAAATTAGTTTATTTTCCCTTTTCTGTCTACACACCGTGTCTGCTTGTAAGTACTCTGTGTGTGCGCTAGTGTTGTAACGATACTAATATTCTATTATTTTGTCAACATTATTAAGGACAAGTGGTAGAAAATTATTTATTAATCTATTTGTTCATTTACTGTTATTATCTGCTTACTTCCTGTTTCAACATGTCTACACTTCTGTTAAAATGTAATAATCACTTATTCCTCTGTTGTTTGATACTTGACATTAGTTTTGGATGATTCCACAAATTTGGGTATCAATCCGATACCAAGTAGTTACAGGATCATACATTGGTCATATTCAAAGTCCTCGTGTGTCCAGGGACATATTTCCTGAGTTTATAAACATAATATAAATTTTTTTTTAAACAAAAGAAGATGTTGTGATGCCAAAAAATACCGACGTAATCATAGTAGTATCGACTCGATACGTGCTTGTACTTGATATCATTACAGTGGATGTTAGGTGTCGATCCACCAATGGGGTTTGTTTACATTTTGATGCTGGTGAGCTACGGTGTGAAGTGAAGCATGTTTAACTATTTCTCGTCCTGCAGGGATGATACTTGTAAGAAACGTACTTTATTTGTCGCCATGGAGGTGAGGATTAGTGATTTAGAAGTAGCTAAAACACTGCCGACGGCAGATGGCCGTTAGCCGCTAGCTAGCTAGCCATGTCTTAAAGCACCTCTTCCTGAGGGCGTTTCAGTGTTATAACTTCACCTTTATCGTTAGTTATTAAGCCAAAATGCGTCCGTTCTCCCTTTTCTGTCTGCACACTGTCTGCTTGTAGTACTCTGTGATTGTGTGTGCTGAACATGCTCCTCTTCTCGTAAACCAGCAATGTCACGACGTGACTTCAATGTGGGCGCGGGGGGATGCGGGACCGGTACGTTTCAGAGACTGTATCGTACCGAAAATGATTCATTAGTATCGCGATACTATACTAAACCGGTATACCGTAAATCCCTAGTGTGCGCATGCATTTTTTTTTTCAATGCAATTTTAATTGCTGCTGCTTATTGTAAAAGGTAACACAGGCGACTCTATATTCTACACTCCTTGAATTTTCCAATTTCGTTTGCCAAATATGTAAACGGTCTTTTGAATTAGAGTTTAAAAAAAAATAACTTGGTGTTTTGTTGCTATTCTCCACAACAAAGTAATTGTAAAACTAAGCACATGAAGTGCACATACATGTAGAAATTATGTTACATTAATAATTTAGTTTGGAATAAAATGAAAAAAAAACATACTGTTGCAGAGTTTCCCCTAGACTGCCAAGAAACCTCTGGCAGTGAGGGCGTGGTCAGGGCCGTGGTTATGAGTGTGGTCACCATGACGTTGAGTAATTTGCACAATTTGCTATGATGATATTTGTTTCCTTAAAAAAGAATCAATGTATACATTTAAAAACAAATATTTTCATTATTGCTTAGTATTAACATATTGTTTATCATTTTGCCATATTTTATATTGCTGCTGCTTATTGCACAATGTACTTTGTTGAGATTTGTTCAAGTGTCCAGAGTTTTTTTTCTTATTACAAACAAAAAGCAACAAATCTAGTATGTAGTCTGGTTTAGAACTCTACTTCTGTCCCTCTAAAGTCCCTGACGAAAGGCGAGCGGCAGCGAGCATCACGTCACACTTGCTTTGTGCTGTTGCTTCAGTTGGACTTTTCCTTTTCAAAAGCCACCACTGCCCTCTTAATATTTGCACATTTTGTAGATCGCTGTCCACGGATATATCTGGGATATATTATAATTACGTCAACATTGCAAACATGCTGACAATGCTCCAGACAATGGCGTGCGATTTGTTTGCATACGGTTTCGGCGGCATGGTTTTTGGTAATCAGTTTTTTTTTCCGTGGTTGAGTTTTCAGTACATCACTTGTAAATAGTGCGCAAATAGGCTATACATAAGAATTCATACTGTAACGACCAGCTGGTGTTAAGTTTTATGTTCGTGTGGCTTGGATTTGATGTTAGTTTTTTCCCATGTTTGCAAACATACGTCTGTGCCTGAAACATGATTGGCGGAGAATGAGGAAGTTAAAATAGCGTTGGACTTTGTTTGATATCTTCTGGGGGCTACAAATAAGTTGTATTACTTTAATTTGTTTTCAAGTTAAACTTTTTTTATATATTTCCAAGGTGTGGTGGTAATGGAAATGTCGGTGCGCCACAATATTAAGGGAAAATCCTGTGTTATGTAGTATGAAGGTTGAGCTCTAATCCCGCTAGCTTGATGCTAAGGTACAATGGACAAGCTCATAAACAGGTTACTCCAAAGTAACCTGGCCAGGGTACATGTATAGACGAACAATATTTCACATTTATACTATCTATGGACAATTTACAAACTCCAATGAAGCTAACATGCATATTTTTAAAATGTGGGAGCTAACTCAAGTGCCCAGAGAAAACCCACGCTGGGACTTTACGATTATGGCCAAAATAATAATGACAATTATTTTTCATCAATATTGAAATCAAGAATATTAATCACGATTATTTACTGCAAATTAAAACATATTTTATTGCACTTTCTTTTTCAAACAAACAGTATGTGAACGTTGCCTTCATTTAAAAATTAAACTATAAAAATTATTAATAGAATTTACAAAGGGCTAACTAAAGTAAATATGCTATTGCCGAGTGCAATCATAAAGTGCAAACAAGTGAAAAAATATTACTATGCATGAAAGGCACATACAGAGGAACACATTTATTGTACTGCTCACAGTATACATAGGACATATGTCTCTGGCCAAATAAAATTGTATATCCGTTATTTTTGGCAAGTCTTTGAGAGGTGGACGGATACAGGGTCCCTCGGTGCACGATTGATGTTATGGTCATCTTTATTTTGCTTTTGTACCTGTATACATGTTAAAAAAAATGCTTCCATGTAAAAAAAAACAACTTATTTTGAAGGTGTGGCAGCATTTATTTATCTTGCTGTGGCGGTGCACAGTCATTTAGATGTAGGGGAAACTGCATTTTTTTACCTAGTTTTTGTCCTTTGCCAATCACACATGTGAATAGTATCAACAAAGACTCACCCTCATTACTTTTTTTTTTAGGTGGTATGGCCAAGAGAAGGATTACAACGTCCTAGTGATGGACCTGCTTGGCCCCAGCCTCGAGGACCTATTTAACTTCTGCTCTCGCCGCTTCACCATGAAAACAGTCCTTATGTTGGCAGACCAGGTAGCCAAAACACACATTAAATTTCAATGCAGTGCTCTCTGATTATTTTTGCTTGAAAGAAAACTGCACTTTTTTATTTTATCCATTATCCAAGATTCAAATGTTAGAATTTGTGTTCTAGATAGTAAAAACTGTTATCACAAGGTGGCTAACAAAGCAGGTAAATGGGATTACTTTATTCCACATATAAAGCCTTTTAAAAAAAACGACCAATAATGTTTTGTATTCAAGCTGTAAGTATGTAATGTAGAAACAGGCACATTCATAATAGCATGTAATACTTAAATATGTGAGTTATTCCTGTCCGGATTGATTTTACAGACCGCAGAACACTTAGGCTACTTCCGTCATACTTCAATGTTTTTGTCTTTCTTTTTCTATACATGTGATGTTGTCAACAGCATAGAGAGCAACTGCTGTCTTTCCTACAATTATTTACGGCAGACTCAGTTAAAACTTTGGAGTGTTATAATGTAGCACTAGTCCTAAATTTTTCATCAGCAAAATAAGAACGAACTGTAACAAAACCGTCGCAATGTCCACTCTAACTGGAATGCAGACTGAATGGAAGGCTGTAGCTTTCATCAAAAAACCTGCACTCTTCTTGAGCTGGTAAATTCAGAATAGTCCTGAAGTAAAAAAGCTACCGGTAATAGCAATTGAGCATTTTGCTGAGTTTTGCAGAACAGTCTGCTGGTCTATTTCAGATATATTGAAGTACATCCACATCATAGAGGCAGTGCTGCCTCTATGATGTGGATGTATGATGTATGACCAGCAGACTGTTCTGCAAAATTCAGGCAAACCACATGCTTTTAGCTTACATCATTCCAACATCCTGGTTTCGGCAGTGCTGTTTTAGTGATAGTCTTTCCAACGATAATTTTCTGTGGCAAATATTACGAAGTAGCACTTTAGGTAGCATATAAAACGGTATTTTTGGTCATTTTAAGCATTTCCGCAACATCTTACCTGGGCGAATTGATTTCTCAAAATGCAAAAACAATAGCATCAAAAACAAGACCATTGAGAGCGTGTTCTGTGTTTTCTATTGCTAATCATGGCAGACTTCATTAAAGCCAACAACTACTTTGGGACAAATGACAATCAAGAACCTTATATTTTTCAGCCTGAAAATACAGAGGAGAGCTACAAGTTTTAGAAGCTGTGTGTTAAGCAGATCCAGCTGTAATGACAAACTGTGCTAATGAAAAACACTAGTGCTAAACGTTTCCTCAACAAAATAAGAACATGACAAAACTGTCAGTGTCTGTTCTCGCTGGGATGGCGACTGATGGGATGGCTGTATCTCTTAGCCCAAGACTTAGGCTTAATCCGAATTCTCCCTCTTACCCTTTCCCCCTTTGTCTTAACCCTCCCCTTTGGCCCTTAGAATCTAGTGCCATGGCAAAGTGTTGAAATTACTCTCCTAGGAATTCAGACATTGCTTGAGTCTCGCTACGTCATCAAACCTCGCTGCTTTGCTGGCAGTGACATAAAACAGATGCTTGTTTACTTTCAAGATGCCGTCGCACAGGATGTTCGGCTTTGCTTGGGCTCTTTTTTTTCACCTGTCTTCATCAAGAAAAGGCAGACCTTTTTGTTGTAATTTTTAAAGCGGATCCGTTGACGCGTGTCCCTGTGGGGAAAAAAAATATCCGATAGTTATGCCATTATACGTTGGCCTCTCGTGTGTTTCCAGACAATAGCCAAGGGTGACTGTAAATGTACAGACTTTTCACAAACATGTAACATGTTACATCGCTGATGAGGCAGATAAGAAAAACAAGGAGCACAGTATTCCGAAACAACCTACAATAGCTTCAACCGTGTTGCCAGCTTGTTGAAAAAAGCTGTTAAAACATTCAATAAACAATTGAAAACATTGCTTATGTGGCTATACTGTGTATTCTCTTTCTACATTGATAAAACAATGTTACAGGTGTTTCTAGCAAAATATAACTCTTAGCCCTTTCTCGTTACCTGACGGAGAATTGGTATACCACTTGATTGACGTGAACGCGTAAAACCAAGTGTAAAGCGCTAGAACAAGGGGGCCTTATGCTCTCTGTTTGTAACAATGTCATCAAATCTAATTTGAGAGCCAATATCTACTGATTCAGTCAGTCCAAATCATTAGCTGGTAATGTGTGGAATTTGTGTCAAACTTTTTCAAACTCAATGGCGATTCTGCAGCATCAACTCCAGTAGAAAGCATTATCTCTGAGCTCTCAATAGTTGCCTGGGGCGCTGTGAGCAAAGCACAGTATCACTGCGCCAGAAAAATAGTTCCTCTGTTAGCTCCTACAATCACAATGATGCTACACCTTGGACAATATGCAGATCATTGCATGTAAATGGAGCGTTGTTGGCGAGTTTGTTTTTTTGGGGGGTTTGGATAGACTAAATAGTAGAATCCCCATTACCTGCATTGTTAGCCGCCTCATGCCAGCAATTTCTAAAATGCATAGAAAAGGAAAAAACGTATGGATTGTGGATGAGTCCAAAAAGGGCCATAGTTCAACAAGTTATCAGAAAGCTGATAATTGAATTTCACCTTTTTTTTATTGCATACTTGCTGTTTTTAGCTCAGCAAGTTTATCTAAGTGAAGGAACAACTATAAACCCAAATAGTCAAAATCTGCAAATGTCTGGGAGATAAAAGTGAAATATTTGACCTTTTCATTTTAGATGATCAGCAGAATTGAGTATGTACACACAAAGAACTTCATCCACAGAGATATCAAACCAGACAACTTTCTCATGGGCATCGGCCGTCACTGTAACAAGGTAAGACATGCAAAAAACAGTTTTCAACACAAGTTGATTGTATGTAAGCTGTCGCCAGCTGTAGCTGATATTAACTTTACAGTCTAAATGTAAAGATGTTTTAATCATGGCTATGACTTAAGCCAAAAAAATACTTGCCAAAGTACACATTAGCCCCTTTTTCACCAACTTTGAAGAGTCGTCCGTGCACTTCTCATAGTTTCTATTATTTTGCTGCATTCTCCAATCGATGAAACAAACACGTTTGCAATTGCACGCCATCTTTAACATTGTGTGTGAATGAAACAAGTGGGTTGCACCAATCACCAATCTGTGCACACAGCCTGCCCTCAAAAGAATGTAGGTTTCTGAAAAGACCCACAAAGTACTTTTTTTTTTGTTGTTGTTGAAACTTGTGGTTATTGGGAAATTATTTTTCCCCTCATCTGTCTTTTCAGAGGTTTTTTTTAAATTTTTTTAATCCCAGGTAAGTTGATGCGGTGAAAAGGGGGCTTATGATTATAAATTGGCTGGTCAAGGCCATCAGTGAATGACATTGGGCTTTCTGTTCAAGAGAGCAACCCATATATGCTCGAATAATGGTTTATTCTACGATGACATCTTGACAGTGCAGTTTTATTTTACAAAAGCTTTATACTTCATCACGATTTACAGTACTGAATTCTTCTAATGCAGTGGTATACACACCATCTTTCATGTTGGTGTAGATTTTGTGCAACCCTAACCTGCTGGGTGATTCAGGTTTGACCAATCCCACTTGAGCAGAAATGTGTGTGGCTAAGAGAATTCTCCTGAGGACCCAAATTGCATCAACATTCCTAAATATTATAAGCCTAATCCTGCCAGTGGGGGAAGATAAACCGTATTTTGACATTGATGGTCATTAACCTAACCTTTGACTTTAGGTTGTTTGCCCTTGGGAAGACATTCACAAGCAAGTTTTTTCCACTATTCTGTTTTGGGCCTGGGTCTTCTGGCCCAGAATTTGCAAATTTTCCGTAGGGTTTTTTTGGTGGTCAAGAGACTCGTATGAAATTGAAAGTTTCCCCTACATGCTTGCTTGTTCCAGTTAGCCACCCCAAATGTTGTCTCCCCAAATTTTGTCACACGTCTTAACTTTCCCAATTCTATCTCTGCGCTTCAAATTGCTGGCATAACATGCCACTTGGAAAAGGTAGATCTATACCTCAACAATAAATGGCATTGGTGTAATGCAAAGGAAGTTTTTCTGGAGCAGTGGTTTCCTGGATGAGGCTATGTAGGCCACCGATAGCTGCTTTTGGTTAAAGAGTTGAGTTGTTGTCTGTCATTGACTCCATTTACTGTTATTTGGCCTAGAATTCCTGACCGTGCCCCTGCTTTTAAGAAAACTACTATGACAAGGTATATGACTAGACAAGGAAACATTTTTTTAATTTGGCTGCACGACGCATGCATGACATTTTGTGTATGAGCTTTTGAAGTGTTGAACTTGCAAAATAAAATACTAAAATTAAAAAATATCAAAGTTAAAGTAAATAGGATACATTTATTTTTTTGTAGAAGCAGTGTTCTGCATCTCTGATTTTGCAGTTGTCAAGACAGGGTTTCCCCTATGTGTATCTGATTGTGGTGCGGTGCCATGGCTAAATCAGAAGCTGTCACACCTTTAAAAATGAGGATTGTTTTACATGGATACAAATTAAAGTTGCATATAGTATAAATGGATATATAGCCTATATTATTTAAGCACTATTGACCAATGATGTCAATAGTGGCCACTGAAAAACTTTGATCATCTGTAAGCAAGACGCACACGAGTGTCTGGAGCGTCAGCGGTACGACGAGGCGCAGCCCGCGCGGCTGCTTTGCCGCACCTTTGCTCTGGCGATGGGGCGCCGGCTCTCCAGCAGCGGGATGCGCACAGCCCTGCTTTGCACTCCAGCAAGACCCACCCAGCCATGATAGCCAATTCTTGTCCTGAAGTTATGGATCTGACTTGCCGACTTCTCTTACTTGCGGCATTGTTTTAACATGATATGCCAGATATACATACAGCACTGGCAATTGCTATTAGGGAAGTTCAGCTTTTCCTAAAATGTAAAAAAAAAAAAAAAGAAAAGAAAAAAAAGTGGTAAATATTATTTTGTTTGCATTTCATTGACTAATGTGTTTAACTTTTGTTTAGAATCAGCTACTTTGGCGACAATTGGTGCAACTTTTTTCATTGATGTGATAACGTCTCAGTGCTGGAGCCAAATGAGACAATCATTGGATAAATACTTGACTTTGTCCCGCCCACAGACAATGAGCGAATAAATAAGAGTGATCTAAAGTGGGTAGACGGGCTTCCGCATGATTGATTGATTGACCTGTCTGGGCTATATCCTTTTTTGATTGACATCAAAATGAGCAAATCAGCAATCTTGAAGTATAAAACACTGCCAAAGCATTTTGTAAACTTCCATTCGGTTTGTTGCTGTCATGGAGATATTTCTATTTTTTTAAGTGAAGTTTTATTTAAAATCTAGCATGTTTATATATTGTATTTGTTATTGAAGACTGTATATGTTTAAAGAGAAGCTGATAGCTTCCCCTACTTGAAAGACCAGCAGCTGCCACTGGTATGCATCCTATGTTACATTGTACAATAACAATTATAAAAATAGAACACAACGATATAACAAAAATGGTATTACTAATAAAACACTTATTTTTACATGTGAATTATTTTTAGCATTACAATATATATCTGCATCATCAACAAATATGCAAATTATATGATGTCACTTTGACCACGCCCCCACCGCCACATGTAGATTTCAAGTTGGGGGAAACCCTGCTAATGTATCAATGAATCAGCTGTATATATTTTAACTCCAGGCTGCTGTGGTGGCATCTTGATGCTGGGGGTAACAATCCAGTGTGTCCTGAGTGCTTTTTGTCAGGTCTTTGTGTCCATGATTGACAATTTGCTTCTGCTTGGACATAAACATGGCGTGGCGCTTTGGCTGTGAAACTCAAAAATAAGAACGGCGGCAAATATGCTTCTGACTATGGAAACAAAGCTCAACAACTTCTGACTGCGTTCTGCCCGTGAACAGCTTTTCTTTAAAAGAGAAATACGCTCACATTTTACTCTAGTGACACAAGATCTAGTCACCTGTAGTAATCACCATCTCCTGAATTATTTTAACATGTGGTCTGTGCTGTGGTCTGTGAAACCCGTCATTGCAACGCAAGTAGAGAGTAGTCTTTTGCATGCTCCGCCAATCTTTCAATGGCATTAACAGCTACAGCTAATTACTTCTGCATTATTACATACTACTGCTACTTATGTCATATAGAATGTGCATTCCATGTACAGCATACAAACTTTTTATTTATGTAACTATGTTTACACTTAAGTTTTTCTTTCGAAAATGTATAAATAAAACACGATTTGATAAGACATGGGGTTTATCCAGGTCAATTTATTCTCGGGGTATTCAATAAATCGCAACTGGACTGTTCAGTTGGTCTTAGACGTTTCGCCTCTCATCCAAGTAGGCTTCATCAATTGCAACAGGCTTATAGATTTAGACATACAACACTATCTATTCAACCATTCTTATAAGACAATATATTTTAGCCTCCATCAAATAACAAGCGTTAGAAACGTTCCGGTCCCAGATGCTCCTTTTGTGCCATTTCTAAAAGTGAATGGAATGTTAACGTTGGTGATTTCAGTCTGACTGATTTTGGGCTGGTCGTCCACAACAATCATTTTGCAACACAATACTTCAATGCTAACAGTGATTGCCATTTTATTTGTTGTTGCAAATGACAGAAAGGCTGCACTTTTGCATCCCAACAGTTGTTTTTTTTCTTGTTTTGGAGGATAAATAGTTGGGGTTTTGCCACCAACTTCTAGACTACATCTAACCAATCTAAGTCTGAGCATTAACTGAGGAACCTACTTGGATGAGAAACTATAAAATTAACTACAAATTATGGCAAAAATAATAATCATGATTATTTTGATATTGAAATCACGATTAGTGACCTGATTAATTATCTGAAAACATGAGTATTAATTGTACTCCCAAAATTCAAATTTATATATATTTCCAAAGAACTGAATATACATTAATATCAAATGAACAAGTTAAAAAAAAAAAAAGGAACAATAAATGTAAATAGCAATATGAAAAAATAAAACGTTTTTTTTTTTGTTCCATTTTTACCTTTTACTCAGTGTGGGAGAATTAAGTGTATGTGCTTTGTGTGTCATATATTAAATGCTTGTTAATTAAATGCAAAAATCACATGTATTGGTGCAAAAAAAATCTATGGACAATGTTGACCAGTATTTTAAGTTCATGCATAATAATATTGAAAATATATGAAATGCTTTAGGTTAAGTACATTATGCTTGGTTAAAGTCCTTTTTTTGTTAGTGCAGTCAGACTGGATGTTGCGCACAGGGCTTTTACTTTGAAAGGGGGAAGTGTGCTGCTGTTCTGAGCTTGATGTCTAAAAACAACTTGAGGCTGTAACAAAAAAAAGACCTAGCCTCTCAAGGTGCAATTGATATACTGTTTGTACAATAATATTACGTGGATGTCATTCACAACAACACACACAACTGCATATAAATTAGTCACAAACAAGTAAGAATAAAGTAACAATAATACTTTTGAATAGCAAGATAAAAAATAAAATTAACTTTTCCTATTTTTTTGTTTCATTTTTTTTCTTTTATTCTTATTTTACCATCATTGGGTATGTGCTTTTTGTGTCATATATACATTGGTAATTACATTATAAAATCTTCACACGTATTGGGGCTATACATCTATGGACAATTATGACCCCCCACAAAAAAGAGCGAGCCTCTCAAGTTGCAATTGCTGTCCTGCTTGTACATTGATATTTCATTGATGATGTCATTCACAACAACACAAGCAGATGAGATTTGTTGTGGGTGTATGGATTGCTTTAGCTTCGTAGTTAAGTCGTTTCAAGTGGCTGTCTCGACATTTAGTTCAGGACCGGGCAGTTGGGATGAATGAGCGATCCCGGACACTATTTTCCCGAACAAATGTTCCTTTTCCTCACAATGACAGCAGTTCAATCGCACTTATGTCAATTTCCATGATATTCTGCGTTTTAACAGCGGAATTTGTCCACTGGTTACGTGAATGTGAAATCATATGCTCCACTTTTTTTTGTTATTTGGTGATTATTGATTATGGTTAGATATAATAGCGCTGTGTCCAATAAAAAGAAGCTACCATTGTTACATCCCAAACTTCTAGTAGACATGTTTTTTTTTCACTCACTTTCCATTTAATCCTCATCCGTTTCACCATTGCAAGCTTAGGAATTTGCATGCATGCTGCACAGCCCATTGTTTTTTCCGATTATAGTTTTATGATCAGCAAAATTGTGATTCAAATTTGAATAATTGTCCAGCTGATTTAGATCATATTTTTCTTTATTTATGTTACTAATGAGTTTGGAATGTGTTATGTGTGAACCACAACTGAAATGGTAATGGTGGATAATTGGGATCTAGGATATTCTGGGGTGGTAAAAAGGACAATGTATACTGAACACAAAACCGTGTCACAAAACCGTGATGAGATTTGAATTGTGTGTTTTTTAAACTGATCCAACTCAAATTACAAATGGCTTCCCAAATGTTTTAAACAGCTATATCCCACACCTCAAGCTATTGTTTGTATTCCTAATTGAATTAACGTCTACAATGATTGTTTTATCATTATCAATGTATCGTAGTTCATGTGGAAAATGAGGTGCGTCCCTAGGACGCATAGATACTGCGTCCTTTCAAATTTGAATGTGTAAGGGACGTAGGATGCATACCTAGCAACATCACCACTTAATATACTTTTTTTGTATAAGTAATTTTTTGGGCCAACTTCCGCAGCTCTGCTCCACAAACTGTTGCTGCACTACTACCCAGGCATGTGTCTATAGTCGAAAATCCTTCTTTATCTTTGTAAAAATGTAAAAAAAATTTTTTTTCCGTTTTCCTTCGTTTTTTCCGACCAACAATCAGTGTTAAAATCTTGATCTGTCTCTTTGCCATACCTGCCAACAACTACGGTTTTCCCGTAATGAGTAAGGTTTTTGATAATCCCGTGGTAAAAACTATGGTTTTCCATTAAAAATTATTAACCCTAAAAATTGAAGCTACGTAGCGAAGCAACTCCACGGGCAGAGGACAAAATATACGGGAAACATCAATGATAATTGGTTGGTTTACATATAAGAAAATCCATGATTGGTTGGTTGGTTTACTATGATGAGTCAAGATTGGTTAAGATTAGGGCAAAACATTACGTACAGGCCATTCAGAGGCAAGATTATCACTTTTCACTGCTGGACTTTAGAAAGAGGTTCCGTAGCAGAACCTCGAGGTTCTGTAACAGCTTCTTCCCTCAGGCCGTAAGACTCTTGAACGCATTAAAATAATCCCCTCAATTCCCCCCAAAAATAAATTAACTCGCTGGAATATAAAGACAATATAACATACATCCATAAACGTGGATGCGTATGCAAAAGTGCAAGATATTTATCTGTACAGTAATCTATTTATTTATATCTGCACTTTATTGCTCTTTTATCCTGCACTACCATGAGCTAATGCAACGAAATTCCGTTCTTATCTGTACTGTAAAGTTCAAATTTGAATGACAATAAAGGGAAGTCTTAAGTCTAAGATAGGGCGGGTCATCGAACCAGGAAAGGAAATCACAACAGACACGCACATCCCACATGGCGACAGAGTTGAAGAAGAGAAGAGGGAATATTCAAGCGGGCAATTTATACATTAAAAAAACTAGTGGAAGATTGCAGAGGGATTCTCTTCCTTAGATTTTTCTTTTAGCGATGTAGACGGCGTCCAGAAAACCCACAATGCATCTACTTGGTCACATTTGGACAAATGTATGCGTCTGGATAAAATAATGCCCAACACATTCGAGTTTTTTACCATGTAAGCCCAAATCAAAACTGCTCTCGACATGGAAGACGTGGAATACACATTTAAGAACAAACGATTGTGGCAGACGTGATGACTTTTGCTACAGTATAGCTGGTCTTAATGTTAAATTTTATTTTCATTGGTGTTTTAGAAGAAGACTACAGTAGCTGACATTTTGTTCATTATTTGTACTGTTTATATTTTGACATTGAATAGTTGAATCATTTTGAAACAAACATGAGTGCAATATATTTTTTATGGGTTTTTTTTTTAATTGCAATAATGGAAGTGGATCATTTGAATAGCATTGTTGACTCAGTTTGTCCAGTTAATTCTTATGGGCATCTATTGTAATATATACAACTTGTATTTTAAGCTGCATGTTGAATGTATTGATGAACTATGTAGAATATTGTAATACATCGCAATACTGTATTGTCATGACTCAAGTGCTTGTCAATACCCAGCCCTACTACACCTGTTTTCATGTACACTATACTGTATAATATAGAAATGTTGACATCATTGGTTGATTTGGCTGACTATTTTTCTACGTGGCCCTAGAGTATGGGTAATACAAATGCCTAATTTTAGAGTAGGGCTGCAACAATATGTCGACAATATAATTTGTCGTTTACAATATAATTTGTGGTCGAAAATAGTCATCACCCGTGTTTTTCCGTGCGGAAGCGGGTCAGTACCACCACTCGCAAAAACATTGCCAGTGTTAACAGGTAAAGTGTAAGAAGATTTCCTCTTATTTTTGTTAAACATGAATACCTTGCTCATTTTGCAAAGTGGACCTTGTTTCTATGGCTATACACCTGTTATACGTGAGCATTTAAAGCAGAGATATGATGTTGGACATCTGAAGGGAGGATGCGGTTTCAGCCTCGGTATGACTGTTAGTTTATGCCTTGCTAGCTAGCTAACAAGTGTGAGACGAAGTTGTGGGAAAAGTAACTACCATTTTGGCCAAAGTCAGCCAGCTAAACTTTGTGTACATTAATTTGAGTACATTTGAACGCAGCGTCAATTTGCAATGCCTTTTAAAACGGGGGCACACAGACACTGACAGGCACCAATGCGGAGGTATCATAAGTTTAAACATACAATCTATTAAATAGCCAACATATTAAGAATTAATCAAATATACATTTCTACACATTAGGTCTATTAGAGTGCTAAAACTGCCTAGAGTTAATCAATAGTCAATATACCAGTGTGCGACTTTTTAAACATCACAAAATGCTTTTTTCTTGTTGAGGAAGTTAGATTTTGTTTTGTTTTCATTGCTGCTATTTTAGCAGTTTTTTTATACATTAAAAAGGTTTTGTTTTTTAAGCACTTTGATGGTCAATAGTCATTTTAATTTTGTAACAGCTGAATGAGCAGCACAGTTACAGTAAAAATACATATTTATGAATGAATTGGTCATATTTGTTAGTAAGCACAAGCCTAAATAACTTAAACTGTATTTAGAAGTCAATGGAAAAATTAGAGCCATTAAATATATGTACGCTTTATTGTCAGACTAATAGTTAAGATAATTGTTGACTAATCAAAATAGCCGTTAGTTGCAGCCATATTTCGAGCAGCATTTAACAACAGGCTCACATGGCTAATTCACACACTCAGTGTTGAGCAGCAGACTGGCCAAGAAGTACAAACTCGATGGTCACCCTTCGTTTCCACAGTTTAGTGACTATATGCCTGTAAGTACAAATTAATTGAATGATTTGTGTCAATTTTGTTACGTTAAAATCTAATTTGTTAAACGTTTGTACAATTTTAAAATGATCACAATGCTAATTTTCATTAACCTGTCAATGGGGCCGACCATTATATGTTGGCATTAAGCTAGCAGCATAAGAGCCAACCTTTATCCGTTATGGTTGCAATGCTTTTTTCAGTTTTTATTATTTTCATAGTACCTTGCCTCTCGCCCAAGTTCAGCTGGAATAGGCTCCAGCCCCCTTGCGACCCCGAAAGGGACAAGCGGTAGAAAATGGATGGATGCTTTCAGAATTGCACATGTGCAAATACAGATTTTGACCTTTTTTTTTTCTTTTTTTTCTTTTTTTTTCTTTTTTTAGCATTTTGCTCTTTAAATAAATCCATTCAAATTTGGTCAAACTGGAGTAAAATTGTTTCCCAAGCATGTAGGAACTAAACTTAAACCATAACCAAAATAGACAGGTGATTAATGCGTAAACGTCACTGATCAGTGCAGTTAGCGGGGCTGAAGCTCTTTTAACTCACACACTCAGTCTTCCAACACAGAATAAACAATGTCTTAGTTGGAGGAACTGGTCAGTAAATGTTTTTTTCACCACCTGAAAACTTGATATAAATTGCACTGCGCGATAAGAATTACATGGGTCGGAGGGAATATTGAACAATAAATCAATGACTAAAGTGACAAACTAGCCATCCAAACAGTACCCCGTTTGTTGACAAGGTTATACAGCCATGGAAGCACATTCATTTAAATTATTAAGCAGAGGTAACAAACCAGTAAAAGATTCAAAAGAGCTCCTGTCAGAGCCGAAAAACTGCAGCTGCTAGCCTGCTAAGCTAACAAAAACAGCTCAAGCTAAAATGCCTGTGAGACTCAAACTGAGCGTGGATTTGCTGACATTACACATCACTAGGCAACAGGCATAGTCTTTTAGAGGCACACACACCGACGCACACACTGCTCTTATGAAACGCATATCTTTTTTTAAGTAACGCACTAATTACTTTTCTTAGTACTTCATTACATTTATTAAAGAGTAATTCCGTTAGTAATTCAATTACTTTTTGGTAAAGTAACGAGTAACTAGAATGAAATACTTTTTTGAAGTAATTTTCAGAACACATCCTGTCACACATCATGAAACAGTTGGCGGATTTGTGTTCCTGGCTAAAATCTTTGTTATGTCCTATAGTTATGTTTATTGTTAAAGGTAAATTATGTTCATGTTGCTGCTAATGTTTAAACCAGGGCACTTCATTTCATATTTTCTTTTGATTTTGTTTGCTGAAGAATATAGCATTTGGCTAAAAAAACATTGTTTAAAGATGATAGAAGATTGAAGATTGTTTGACTTTTCTTATTATTTTCAAGGCTTTTTTCTTATCTCAAAACACCTCTTAAGTCGGAGTCCTATTATGCAAAACCTACTTTTCTTACTTGTTGGTAACTGTTTATTTTGGATCCCCATCAGTCCAGAAAATTTTAAATGAAGGCATGGTGGAGATATTTAGTTACATCAACAGATATTTCCATTTATGGATTAGTTTATGGGTCAAACTATATTGGGATATGAGTTGTGGTCCATATTACCCAGCCCTACAGTCGTGTAAGCGACAGTGCTTCCACAGTTCAGGGATGTTTTGTGTTTAATTGGGCGTTACACTAGGCCTATGATGGCGATGTGTTTATATGTATGAGTGCACATGTGTACGTTTGAGTGTTAAATAATGAAATTGTGATCTTTAAGACATTTCATATTGCTCCAAAAAATTTTCTGTGCTACAAAAAAATGTCTGTGCTTTTTTTTTTCATCTGGTAGCAACGGTGCTATTTGTGAAAAAGCTAAGCGTACAGACCTGAAGTTATGCTTTGTTTGTTGGCTCTCATGAAGTCTGCAGCGAGTATTAATCAGTGCAATGTTGTCAAAGGAAAAAGCGAACGTTGTGATGCGTTTTTGAAAATAATGTGCTGTATGCTTAACATGATCAAAATACGCAAATATTGCATGTTATGAATGTACCTGTTACTACATACATACAGTGGGGCAAAAAAGTATTTAGTCAGCCACCGATTGTGCAAGTTCTCCCACTTAAAATGATGACAGAGGTCTGTAATTTTCATCATAGGTACACTTCAACTGTGAGAGACAGAATGTGAAAAAAAAATCCAGGAATTCACATTTTAGGAATTTTAAAGAATTTATTTGTAAATCATGGTGGAAAATAAGTATTTGGTCACTTCAAACAAGGAAGATCTCTGGCTCTCACAGACCTGTAACTTCTTCTTTAAGAAGCTCTTCTGTCCTCCACTTGTTATCTGTATAAAAGGCACCTGTTTGAACTTGTTATCTGTATAAAAGACACCTGTCCACAGCCTCAAACAGTCAGACTCCAAACTCCACTATGGCCAAGACCAAAGAGCTGTCAAAGGACACTAGGAAAAGAATTGTAGACCTGCACCAGACTGTGAAGAGTGAATCTACAATAGGCAAGCAGTTTGGTGTGAAAAAATCAACTGTGGGAGCAATTATCAGAAAATGGAAGACATACAAGACCACTGATAATCTCCCTTGATCTGGGACTCCACGCAAGATCTCATCCCGTGGGGTCAAAATGATCATGAGAACGGTGAGCAAAAATCCCAGAACCACACGAGGGGACCTGGTGAATGACCTGCAGAGAGCTGGGACCAAAGTAACAAAGGTTACCATCAGTAACACACTACGCCGACAGGGAATCAAATCCTGCAGTGCCAGACATGTCCCCCTGCTTAAGCCAGTGCATGTCCAGGCCCGTCTGAAGTTTGCCAGAGAGCACATGGATGATACAGCAGAGGATTGGGAGAATGTCATGTGGTCAGATGAAACCAAAATAGAACTTTTTGGTATAAACTCAACTCGTCGTGTTTGGAGGAAGAAGAATACTGAGTTGCATCCCAAGAGCACCATACCTACTGTGAAGCATGGGGGTGGAAACATCATGCTTTGGGGCTGTTTTTCTGCTAAGGGGACAGGCCGACTGATCCGTGTTAAGGAAAGAATGAATGGGGCCGTGTATCGTGAGATTTTGAGCCAAAACCTCCTTCCATCAGTGAGAGCTTTGAAGATGAAACGTGGCTGGGTCTTCCAGCATGACAATGATCCCAGCAACGAAGGAGTGGCTCCGTAAGAAGCATTTGAAAGTCCTGGAGTGGCCTAGCCAGTCTCCAGACCTCAACCCCATAGAAAATCTGTGGAGGGAGTTGAAAGTCCGTGTTGCTCGGCGACAGCCCCAAAACATCACTGCTCTCGAGAAGATCTGCATGGAGGAATGGGCCAAAATACCAGCTACTGTGTGTGCAAACCTGGTAAAGACCTATAGTAATCGTTTGACCTCTGTAATATAACCTTTGTTGGCAATAACAAAGTATTGAGTAGAATTTTTGTTATTGACCAAATACTTATTTTCCACCATAATTTACAAATAAATTCTTTAAAAATCCTACAATGTGAATTCCTGGATTTTTTTTTCACATTCTGTCTCTCACAGTTGAAGTGTACCTATGATGAAAATTACAGACCTCTGTCATCAATTTAAGTGGGAGAATTTGCACAATTGGTGGCTGACTAAATACTTTTTTGCCCCACTGTATATAATTACAGCGGGAATATAAAACCTTGATAGAGGTTATTGGATGTTTTTTTTAAGCGCTTTGTAGGAATAATAGAGCGACTCCCATAGGCTCCATTGTAAGCGTACTTTTGATTGCATGTATTTACTAGTTAGAATGCATCAACAAAATAAAAATGTGTGCTTGTCCTACATGAAGATTTTGAATGATAAGCAAAATTCTCCCAAAAAAGTGTGGTTCCCCTTTAACGTTTATATTCAGATAGAGCTTGGTAATTTAAACTGGCTGGCTGAATACGCAAAGTAAAATTATATGTAGATGTGAAGGCATAGTTTCTTTTCTGTAAATGTAAACATGGCCTATTTTTTTATGCCCCCAAATTTTGGATCCAGTATATATTATCTCATTGCCATTCTTCCCTGACTATTTCATTTGCTCTCAGAGAAGATATGGAAGTTTCATTTTTTTTCTAGCAATATCTCTTTTTGTGCAACATTGATCTTCTCTTGATTGTCCTGACAGAAGAAACCCACACCTGTTATTCTTCCAGACTGATGGCCAGTTTGCTCATACGTACATACAGCAAAAAGACCCAAATAAGACATTTGTAGGTCCAATTTTAAATGTAAAGGAAGTGCTTGTACTTTTGTTGTACAGAAGTATTTAGTATTAAACTAAGTGGGTGCAACTAGAATTGCCTGTTGTACTCATGCTAATTGTGAATTAAGGTCGATAGAGGCTGTGATTTTTGACCCCTGCCCCTCTACTGTCTGCCCTAGTGTTTAGACTCATCAGTGGGGAAGAGGAAAAGAAGCTTGGCGGTTAGCTCTTCTCAGGACCCATCTTTCTCAGGATTAAACCAGGTGTGACCTTTACCGCAACACCAGCTGCCTCACAACAGCAGTTGTCGCTTTGCAATTATAATTAACTATACAGGCTTTGAGGAAATCGGACCATTAGCGCTCATCTTGCAATTATTATACCCAACCACCTAGTGTGCACTTCATTCCATTGGGAGAGTAGGGTAAAAATGTTCATGATCTAGAAAGTAATATCCCCATTGGTTGGAGGATTGCTCTTCTTACCTACCCTAAAGGCAGTCTCTTTTGTGATGTTTGGCGTGTGAGTAAATTAATCCGCCTTGGCTTTTAATAAACCAATGTACAACATGGTGCGAGAGTGTAACTCTCCTTTAAAAGACAGAAGCACAGTTTGGAATGAATGTTAAAGATGGAGTTTGAGCTACATGTTCTTGTGATAGAAAATATTGTTGGTGGAGGGTAGCCAATCTAATAGACATATAAACTGTCACTGGTTATAAAAAATAAAGTGGATGCCTCAATTTACACCATTATCTAGTTTAAATAACTTAAGTTTTAAGAACAATTTCCAGATATCATTTTTCCTTGAGCAATGGGTTTTTAATCAAACTGATTTGGGGCAGGCCAATATCACCCATATGTCATAGTTGCTCACAATTCTACCTTTTCTTGGTAAAGTTAATAGTCATGTTTCCTACCTGACAGACTTAAATAAATATATATCCTAACATCATATACGCATGAAATATCTCACTAAGCAAAGTTGGGGCTGTGATGGTTGATAGATGACTAATGATTGCATGAGCAGTGCCTGACCTGTTGGCCAATCACAGTACACACTGTGATGCTAGGCTGGACTAAACAAATGGAGAGTGAAAATATCCTGTACATACACAAGCATACATACATGCATGTTTGCTGCTAAGCCAGCTTGATCTTTAAGGCTTGAGTTTGCTTGTTTCTATTTAAATGCAGCGAATAAAAATATGCAGATTGTGATTTTGAAATCCCACACCAGACACCCTTTTTGTCTATCAGCTATTTTTTGGTTAAAAAAAAAAGTGGAAAAGATATTTCAGGAAAATTCAACCTGTTAATCTCTGGGCCAAGTTTTCAGTCTTCACAACAATAAAGTAACCTCTGGGCCAAGTTTTCAGTCTTTCCAACAATAGAGTGATGAAGTGCAAGTACAGAACAAGGCAAACTCTCCAATACTTAAACATTAAATAAAGTTGCCCACTGATGTGGGGGAGTTTTTATTTGTATTTACTTTCGAATGCAGCATTCTAATCATCTCAAAATAAAACCAATTTTTTCTTTTTACACACCAAATTTCTTTTTTAGCCTTACCCCGAGTTTCCACTGGATGTGTAATGGGAGTGACAAGTGGCTGTAGAAAAAGCGAACACAGGTTATTCTGTTCTTCCAGAGGAGCAGAAGCAAATACTCATCCTGCTATTCGAGATTCAAAATGGCTGCTGAAGTGCAACATTGCGGAACGTCTCATGTTTTGCTGTCCATCAATACCCACAGGTGGGCGCCTATGATGGCACTGACTTGAATTGACTAGTGGAAAAGACAACACTTTTGCCTTGCAGGTTGACCACTTTATTGGGTTTTTGTAGCAAGCAACAACAACAACAACAGTAAGCTCATCGCTAGCGAGCACTGTACACACACATCTTTTTTAACTCCCACAAACCACAATCTACTTTCCAAGCCCCCATATCAGTAGGCATTTGACACAGGACCCCATGTACACACATGGCTGCCCGGGATATATCTGTATATGATTCTTTAATTTTGGACTTTCAGAATCAGCTTTTGGGTCAACAAGGTCTAATTACGTCTAAAAACCTATGAAAGGTCCACTTCATGCCCATCGAGATGTTTCAAAATGTAAAATACAATCTGCCTTAAGAGGATTTCATTTTGAAAGTAAACCAGAAAATGTATTTTGTTTGTGCATGACTTCTTTTCCAACACAAGCAGATTGTAGCTAAATTGAACGGATGTTTTGCGCCGACCTGCAAATATAGAAGCTCTGCGTATATTTAGCTCAAGAATACGGAACCTCCATGTTGGTGCCATTCCGCAGATGTGGAAACTGAACACATTTACTTGAATGACAACGTAAATAGTCCGGCGCCATTCTGCTACCGTTAAGCATCCAGTGGAAAACCGTGGTTAGCCGGGGCTGAGCGAGCGTTTGTTCGCAGACACATTGGGACGGTATAAGCAGGGACGAAAGTAAGGAGCAGAGGGAAAGGAAAGAGGCAAACGCACACATCTGCACAACTTTCCAGTTGAATGTAGCTATTTTGATCATCAACTCCACCAATCAGTATTGTACCATGCTGTATTTTAACAAATAAATCAGTATATCACAAACTTGATCGATTTTCCTACCCCCAAAATAGAATGAGTATAATTTTGCAAATCCCATGTTTTAATGAGGTAGTTGGTTAGCCAAGTTACTAAAGACTGCAACCTTTGCCTGATTTACGTTACAATTCCTGTATTAACAGAACTGCAGAGTCTCTTCACAGAGGTGTCGAGCACTATTTTTAATCAGAAGTTATGATCATATTGTAAGTACAAAGGATGTTGCTTTTTCTGTCTGCTTTTGCTTCCACCAAAAAGTATTGTTTTGCCTTTGATGTTGCATCTTTATTACTTTGGGGGGTTTTTTTAAAAGTTTTTCATGTTTTCATTTTTATTTTTATTTTTGTTTTTATTTTATTTGATATTTTCTACACTGATGGCGGCATTGTGTAATTGAAAATTTAGATAGCAAAGTAAATTAATAATATAGTAAGATGTATTATATTTTATGGTGACATTAAATTGCAAAGTAAAACACTTAAATTCAACTGGGGCTATAAAACTGCAACATCAAAAGGGGGGAAAAAACACTGATGCAGAAAGCATGAGCAATGTGTAGATATGTTAAGTATATTTGGGGAAAGGTGCAATGTGTTTGTCTGTTTTTTTTCCCGTGATCTTGGGAAAAAGTTAAATGTACACTACACTCTAATTTCTATGTGGTAGTTTGGTTTCAGATAATATTGTAATTTGTCGTTCAGCACAAAATATCATTTTCAGTTCTGTTTTATTGCATGGCTTTATAATTTTTTGTACGCATTTAAAAGCTGCTTGTTTGAGTAATAGGAATTTGAAGGATATACTGTTATGCAGTTTTTGGGCCAGTCACAATAGCATTCTATCACTAAGGCTATTTGGAAACGGTATATTCATATAATTCATATTTAGCATTTCACAACTGGGTAGAACATACTGTACCACTGTTCTTTTTTGACAGCTGCTGCAGAACAGAATTATGGGGATTTGTCATTTTACCTTAGTAAAAAAAAATATTGCAAAAGTCATTTGGCAAAAAAATGACTTTTGCAATATTTTTATACTTCCGGCTTAGGGTTGCAGCTGACTGACTAGAAAAGTACAGTCTTTTGGACTTTGTGCAGCAATAGCTAGTGGCTGTGAAATTTAACTTTAATGAGGCTGCATGAATGAAAATTGTAGTTTCGATCAACACAGACATTACAGCTTTTAAGATTTGATTTGCTTGTTTTTGACAATATCACTTCCAATTACATAATTAATGTTGGCATACTTTTAAAACCATATTGCCTCCTAGATTATATGATTTGTTCAAATCTGCTGCATGGCGAAACTACAGGCACATCCACAACCTTGGATACTCAACAAATTATTAACATGAGAGTAATAGTCATCACATTGGTCACCGCATTTGTTCACCTTAAGTGATACAGTGGGCAGTTTTTAAGGCCCTGCTGTCTATGCGGTGAATGGAATTGAACCTGATCCCTTTGGTCGCAGGCCCTAATCTTATTAGTTTAGCAGAGTATACTTTTGGATTACAATTGTAACAGAAAAACTGTTGACATAAAGTTGTTCATGCTCATTTCCTATCCCTACGGTCTAAATACAAATGATGCATTATCTGTCTCTCTACACAGTTGTTCCTTATTGACTTTGGATTGGCGAAGAAGTACAGAGATAACCGAACACGACAGCACATCCCCTACAGAGAAGACAAGAACCTGACCGGCACAGCACGTTATGCCTCCATCAATGCACACCTGGGCATTGAACAGAGGTCTGTTGAAACCATAGCCCAATGTAATTTCTGAGTAGCTTCAATTTAAGGAGTCTGCATTTGTCAGTGATGTGAAGCAACTTAAGTTACATGATTTAACTTAAGTTACACACACATACACACACACACACTTGTCATTATATAGCTACCTACAGATACATGTGCACTTGTTTGTGTCTGTGTTCATCACTACACTCCAGCCCCCCAAAGCTATAAACCAAGGGGCACAATAATTTGTATGCTAAACTGAAATTGTTGTTTTCAGTCGGCGTGATGACATGGAGTCACTAGGCTATGTGCTGATGTACTTCAACAGAACCAGTCTACCATGGCAAGGACTGAAGGTATGAGATGGGGCTGATACCTTCTGTTTCTTTATGTTCTTTCGGTATAAGTAAGCATCTGAATATACAGTATTGCTAACTGTTGTTAATGGCAGACAGTTTTGAATTCTAATGTGGTAATTTTGCCAAAAAGATATTTGCTCTGGTACAGTTTTTAAGACAAAACGGTCTCGCACATGTTTAAAGCTTCTGTGACACTGAATATTGATGTTGTCAGGCTGCCACAAAGAAGCAGAAATATGAGAAAATCTCGGAGAAAAAGATGTCCACTCCTGTGGAGATTCTCTGTAAGGTAAAGACAAGCAACCATGGAACTTCTTAACATGATTTTCCTCCACATCAGAACAACTCGCTGTATAATAATAAACATGTTTCCAGAGTTATCCAGCAGAATTTTCCATGTATTTGAACTATTGCCGTGGTCTGCGCTTTGAGGAGGCTCCTGATTATATGTATCTTCGCCAACTCTTCCGCATCCTCTTCAGGTAAACCTGTCTAAATCTGTTTCTAGAACAGTATGAATGTTTCCCAGTACTACTCAAAAGGCAACAACGTGTAACTTTGGTTCTTTTTTTATCTCCAACTTAGGCATTTTTCTATTTTTTTATTAACTAAAGTCTTTGCTGTGTTTTAGGACTTTGAACCACCAATATGACTATACATTTGACTGGACCATGCTGAAACAGAAAGCAGCGCAGCAGGGGGCTTCCACCGGGGGCCAGGGCCAACAGGCACAAACCCCCACAGGCAAGCAAACTGACAAACCCAAGCCTAACATGAAAGGTTAGTAGCAAACAGCCAAGCGACGTTTTTTTATAGACACCAATTGCTTAGTCTCAGTACTGTAAACAGGCATTAGCTATAGAGGGCTTCAGATTTTTGGCTAAAGTATCCCACAATGCATTGCCAGAAGCCATATTAGAAGGCTCGCGTCGTCATTCACGATAGCGGTACACGTAATATTTCCAAACTATTCAGTTAAAGGTAACGTTGCACCGGCTGTGATACGATGGAGAATACTGTGAGTCATTGGATAAGAAGTCCCTTCACTGTTATAAGGAGAAAACAGCCGTAATTGGATGCAAGGATCCGTACAAGATCGACAAGTCTGAGTGGAGTTGAGACCACAACATCTTCCCTGATGTCCAATACCTGGAATTTGTGATTTACTTACTTTCAACCCAACCCATTTTACACCTTGAAGGACTTCTGAAATTTTAAGAGTATAGAAAGCTATGACCGCTTTGTTTGTGGATGGGTTCATGACATCTTTGTTTATCTGTAAAAACCCAGTGTACATCGTGTCGCGAAGCCAGGCTAGGCGTGCACCCGCAGAAATGAACTGACCCAAGTTTGACACCCTGGATGGTCACGGATAACCAATTAAATGTCATCTCAGCACACGGTGACTATAAGGCAGGATCAGGAGAGTGCTGTTCTTATGTTGCTTCACTTTTGTTTTATGTGGAGGCTACAATCCGGATGAGAGAAGTGAGTACTATTTTTATCAATACAACTATCAAATTTTTTCGACCAAGCACATCCAGATAATGACAAGTGGGGCTATTGTTTATTTTAGATTCATTTCTACTTACCAAATGTTCTTAATTACCTGAAATGGAATTAATCAAACAAACACAAAGTCATCATATCACGTCACATCTCTGTTGAGTGCAGCAATCCATGCCGTTAACTATTTTTTAGCGCTTTCGTTTGTCCAGAAATACACTTCAGAATGTGATTTTAAAAAAGCTAGTAATATCGCTCACACCTCGTTTGTAGCAGTTGACAATCGCACATGTCAGTATTATCAATATCACTTGATGAATGATCAGCAGCAATGAGCGTGATACAAACAAAGCCTTCTAATATGGCCAACGGCAATGCCTTGTGGGAAATGTAGAAAAATCTAAAGTCCTCTATTATTACATAAGACGCCCCAGTGCCCTTACAAACTCTAAAAGAACCAAATTAAAATCAAAAATGACAAAGCTGTTTGAAATTATGCCTTAGACAAATCAGAAAGGAATAATCACAAAAGAGCCAAAAGTCAAAGGAATGAGATAGTGATACAATTGGTCAGTCTTGCTATAGCAAAGACGTCCTTGGGGAATTTGACTACTAACTTTGTTGCATTGAGAGTATGTTACTTTGTTGGGGCTGGACAATGGGCTCTCTTTCTCTGCGACTATTGACTAACTCATTCTGATGACTTAACTCTTGACTGTCCTTACCTGTATCTATTCTTTTTTTAACATTGTTTTCCCATTGAACTTAGCTGTCAACAGTATTAACGCTTGCAACAAGATGGTGTCTCATTAGCATTTACAGAGGAAAACTGATGAACAGTACTTGAGTTTTTCATGAGTCACAAACAAGTACATTATACACATAAGTATTAAGTAATATGAGCATACCGTTTTTATGCATATTTTCCAACTCATTACTGCATATACCTAAATATATAATGAATTTAAACATACATGGTGATCTTTATGAATGTTCTCATTCATCCAGGTCATTGTATTCTCAAGGCTTTCAATAAATGGCAACTGTAATGTTCAGTTTGTCTTTGAAGACATTTTGCCTCTCATCCAAGTTTATGCTCATAGACTTAGATTAGTGAGACCTAGATTTACTAAATCAAACAGGATCCCAGGTGCAGGCTGAACTGATTAAGCCTACTTGAATGAGAGGTAAAACATATTTTAAAACAAATTGAACAGCCCAATTGCGATCGATTAAATGCCCTGAGAATATATATGATGTTTTTGTGGAATGAGGGAGGGTGTGGTCTTCCAACAACTTTCTTTCCACAGACAAAATGGGTCACAAAAGACTTGAATCACTCTAAAAACTCTTAAAAAAAAAAATCAAAAGGCTTTTTAATGAGTCCAACATTTAAGACATTTGTCCGTGAACTAGAGGTGGGAAAATGATCGATTCTCCAATGCATCACGATTAGAACGTGGACAATTCATGAATTGATGGACACTAAATAGCGATTACCGGTAGTTACGTATGTTAAACTAATACAGAGTTCTAAAATGTGGCATTAATGCTAATGTTTAAACATTTGTTCTAGGTTTGCTTATATAACTTAGCATGAGTAAACCATTAGCTAACATTCTCATAACGTAATGCGTTCACTGGGTTAGTGCGGACACACACTGAGGGAGGAGGTGAAGACAAGCTAATGCTTTCTGTGGCGCTAAAATAGTTTAAGGTTCAATCCAAATACTCCCACTCGCCCCTTGTTTTAGCCCTTCCCCCTTGGTTATGCACGTACAGGTCTATCAAGTGATGTCCGAATTCCCCGTTAAGTAAGGGGAAAGGGTCAAGTGTCAAGGGTCAAGCCTCAGAGTCCTCTAAATAAAGTGTGCCCCGAGACCCCCCTAGGATATTGAGGGAGAGGAGAAATGTTCAACATTACACTATGCCTGTTAAAAACAATGGCAGAAAATAAAGAGAAGCCTACAAATATGCTTAATTATTGACTTTCATAATAATGACGCTGGTGGTTTTGTTCAGATGCTCATCCCTTCCTGCTCCAAGTAAATATTGCCTATTTTTTTACTTTTTATTTTTTATCGCTTTTTAAAACAATTGAGTTCCAGTATATTTTGCCAAAGTAGCTCTACCTTTTGTTTTATCAATGGAGAAAGAATAAACAGCTCAGCCACATGAGCCACGTCTTCAATAGTTTATTCTATGTTTTTGCCGCTCGTTACAACAAGCCAGCAGCGCGTTTGAGGCTACCGTAGGTTATTGCTTCTAAACACCGCGTTTCTTGTTTTCTGCCTCGTCAGTAATGTAACATGGTACATCTTTGTGAAGTCTGTACGTTACATTCACCCTTTATTATTGCTTTGTGTCTAGAAACACACGTGAGTCCAACATGTAAAGGCGTAACTATCGAATGCATTTTTTTTTCCCAAACAAGAATAGATAAGAGAACTGTTAAGGAACTGAATTGTTAAGCAGAATCGAAAGTTGAATCGGAACTGGAAAAATCTTACAAATTCCCATCTCTAGTTGATGACGTAGCAAAACTCGAGCGACGTCCAAATCCCTAGGAGCATATATTCAACGCTTTGCAATAGCACTAGATGCTAAAGCCTGGAGGAGGGTTAAGAAGAAGGGAAAAAAGGGAGATTTTAGTTGATCTTAAAAATGAAGTAGTGAAACCAGAAGAGAATAAATGCTTTGTACACTTCAACAGTAGGCTAATAAGAACCCCGTTACAGCAGAGCCCAACCAGCTAAGAAGAGGAAATTAGCAAGTAGATTTTAATAAGGCATTATCACATTATCAAAGAGTGCATGCACATGTATATATGTATGTGTATGTATATATTTTGTATGGATGTGTGTGTATATGTACGGTGGCTACGGAAAGTATTCAGACCCCTTTAAAATTTTCACTCTTTGTTTCATTGCAGCCATTTGCTAAAATCCAAAAAGACCAAACTGACAAAAGGGTGATGAACAAGCCTGACGTAGTGGTGGTGGATAAACAACAGAAGACTGCAGTGGTGATAGAGTTAGCAATCTTAAGTGATGGCAACATCCAGTAAAAGGAAAACAAAGTTTAATATTCAGTATTGGTTTTGGTATTGTTTAAAAAAGTGTTTTTACAGGGGTTTTTTATGTTAACTTTGACTATTTTTACATTCATCAGAAAAGCATTTTTTGTGAAAGGCTAAGACTGCTGAAGCCTGTTAAAACAATAAATGACTGCAGAGCCACTTTTTTGTTATATACAAATATTTTTATCTGTCACAATGATGTAATGAATTTAAATGAAAATACCTCAAGTCCAGGGCTTTTCTCATCATTTTTTCTTTGGGTGAGATTAAAAAACGATTAGATTAATTACAGAGCAAAATTAATAAAAAAGTGTAGCGCTAGACAGCACTTAATATATGTAATACATGCATACAAACATATATAGATATGTATGTATATGACACAATTCCCCTTTCAGACAACACATTTTATCTTTAAGGTAGATAAAATCTATTGTTTTAGACATTTTGATTCAGATTCTTGGAGTGGTGATTTAATTTAAAATACATTCTCAATTTAACTCATTTTTCCATTCAAACTGATTTTTTGATTCACAATCAATACATTTTTGATGCCCATTGAGACATCATCCTATATGGACACAGGCGCCGTCTTATATGGATCTGGACCTTATAGTCAATGAAGTATTTTAGGTTTTACTTTGACTGGCACAGCTTTTATAGACTTGACAGTACTGGTACATCGGATCAGAAAATGCACTAACAAGGCTGAGAACCATATTGAGTAGCTATGAAAGCCTGTTGCGTCTAACCCCACACACTAAAATGTAGTAGTCCGTGTTATGTGGAACATGATTGCCAGAAGAGGACAGCACTTTCGCCACACCTAGTGTGTGTGTGACAATCATTGGTACCGGTACTTTAACTTTAAGCCCAAGTGTTACCTTCCTGTAAGCCAAATTTTAAACTTTTTGCCCCCACAAAAAGGGTGTGGCGTCCCCAATTTTTTGTGGTGGGCCATTACAAATTAGTAAATGTATGGGAACCACTGAAATGAGTGTGGTTTAATTGATGTTAATACATGTTGCCCATTTAAAAAGATGAAAAAAGGAGAAAAATGCACTGCAGGTAAACATTTTGTTTTCCAATACTTGTTACTGCAAAAACCCTTTGTGGAGTTACCTTCATATGAATGAAAAGTCCACATCAATGCAGGTGGTCCTTGGGTTACGAACGTGTTGCCATTCTTAAACAGTGATATAAGTTAAGTTCTAGTGTAAGTCGGATCTTATACCTAAAATATACATAAATTTACTCTTAAGTCACTCACAATGTGCACAGAAAAAAAGGACATTTAAGATAAACAAAATAAATACAAGAACGAATTAAAACAAAAACACTGTGCTACTTTGCTGAGATTTTTTATTTACATCAAACTTTCGCTCTCATTCTCACATTGCATTTATCAAGTGCTCCAAAGCCAACCACACAGTTTGGAACAGAGGCATACCAAGTTCCTACAGGAACACATTAAGTGGGGGCAGGAAGTGTAACTAGTTAGTAGTTTGTAAACAAAGACTGTGCATCCCAGCATTTGATTAGCAAGAGGCTAGTAATCCTGCCAAGAAGAAGCCAAAACCTGCAGACCTTTTTCTGTTAAGTCCCTGTTTAGTGAGAAGACTTTGCTTTGTCTGTGAAATATGTAAACTGATAAATAAGACTGAATAAGACAAACAAGTAGTGTGTTGGTATTGATTACCACTCAACATTTCTGCAAATATTTTATATTTTCATGGGACAGCTCTAGAACATAATCACACTTTCACATAGGGTGTATCGCAATTTTTTTTGGTAAGCACTACAGAAGACAATACAGGAGTGGGACATGTTTTGTCAGGTTACGTCATGTTATGAAATGTAGTGAAATAGGCTAATAAAAAGGCTAAAGAAACGTACATATATTTAAACACACGTGTGTCTTTATTCATGTATCAACATTTCAGCTTTTTCTCATTACATTATGCCTTTTTGTTACAGTTTTTCATTGTTTTATTTCATTTCTACAATGTGCGAATTCATAAAAAAACGGTGTTCCACAAATGGCCCCTGGGCCAAACTTTGAACACCACCGGTTTACCTATTTCACTAAGAGTACAAAGTGTTGTAAAAAATGTCTCCAAGCTGTAGCTTTAAGTTCTTGCCATTAATCGAGGTGGTAAATGCTGGGTTACTTCTGGAGGCTTTCTGTATGTTGGTACTTGTAGATTTATTATATCACACTAGGCTGTCTGGGCTCGCTGCTCACGCTGCGAAATCTTCACCTTTCATGACCACTTGTATTACCAGAAAAATGCACAACCCAAGACACGCTCCTCTCTTTTGTGTTTAATGCATACCTCTCCTTGTTGAATAAAGCGACAATGTTGCTAAATTGGCACCACAGAACCCTTCTGATGCGTCTTATTCTTCACTGCGGAATGTATCTGCCAATACTCACCAGCTGTGTTTGTAATGCACACTGTTTTGGCTCCTCCGGACCTGAGTGACATCACCGACAAGTTATTGTGGTGAAATGGCGCTCATTTGGGCCCGACAATTGGTATATGGAATAAATTCATCTCTGCGAAATTGATGCGGCTTTTCATCCTCATCCAACAAATATCCGAGTCCTGCGTACCTGTAGTGGAGGGCTCCGGACTACTGCAGCCATTCCAGAGTTATGAAGCAGCATGTCCACAGGTGGCGGAAACTGACACATTGACTAGAATGGAAATGCCATGCTGAAGAGGAGAGCCGCAGTAGTTAGAGGTCTGGTGAAATTTGTGAGTTATCCCCTCAAAATATATATCTTTTTTCGTGGATACCAATAAAAGGCTGACTTGTGTCATCCTGCTTCATTAGAGTACATAAGTGCATACATTCCGCACAATTGCGATGTTAGACAAGTGGTACACCAGTGTTTGCTAGTTCATTCTATTTGCAAGAGTCCTGTATTAATAAGCAAGTTACTTAACAGACGATACTTCATACAGTACCACCTTCAAGCACGTCTTGCAGTTTGCAGAGTCGGCATCCTATGAAGTATAACCAATTTTATAGCTGTTGTTTTAGCTACAGGCTCACCGTAATGGGTAGAGCTCGGTATCATGGCCCTTTTTCCAAATCCATTAAATTTCAATTTATAAGGTTCTAAATCGAGAAATTTGATTCCAACTGCACCTAAATATTAAATGTCTTAAAAGTCTTAAATTGCACTTTTTGGAATAAGAAAGGAGTATTATTCTATTACTGCACTTTGTGTTAAGGTATTGTTTCTTCAAGTGCAAAATAATAACCTTAAATTTGAAAGCTATTCTTCTGGGAGTCTTATTCTGTTAGCGAAAGCAGACAAGATTTTGCCAGCGATTTTGTGGGGCCAGAAGTGTGCGCTTGATATATCGATATTGCAAAATTTAAAAGATATCGAGCCATAATCGATCAAATGCATTATTTTACCAAGTCTTCGTCGTCTGTGCAAGTGAAAAACAGTAACGCATTGCAACAGTTGACATTTTAATAACAGAAATTAAACTGATTTAGGGTGATATATACAGACTAATAACATGGTAACAGTAGTTTTACCATTTACACAATAATAATAATGGATTACATTTATTTGGAACATTCCTTAACACTCAAAGCTCTTTACAGTCAAAACTGACAACCCCTCCTTCATTCAGTCCACATTCACACTTACACATTATTGCCTGATAATATAAATTCTAAGAGCATTTTTGTAAATGCTCGAGTAAATCCAGTCCTGTCAGTTCACTTTTCCTTTTCTGTTACTAACTTGGCTGAATATGTGCATCTTGCTCTGACCTACAGCCATTGCTCTGTGAGAATTGTGCTAACGATGACACTTGTCTGTGTGCCCATAGGTTTCTGAGTAGTCTCTTCCCAGATCATAGCTTCAGAAGTGTTGGCGACCAGGAACAACAAGGCTCTTTCCTAGACAAGCGACAAAGAGAACGTTTGTGTCCCCCTTCTATCTATCTGTGTAATGGAAATATATAGATAACACAGCAGACACGTGTGTACATCTATATATTTGTTATTGTATATAATAAAACTCTACACTCTGAAAGAAAGAATGGAATAGGAGGACCTTTTGGATGTGGAAGCTGTAACCCACTTGCCCCAACCCAGACCTGACATACCTTTTCATCTATCCCTGTCTTGTCTTCCTTTTCATTGTTGACTTTTTGTACAAGTTTTGTTGAAAACTAGTCAGCTTTGGCCTTTTTTTCTCTCTGTGTGAATATCTCAAAGAATCACTTCCCTTTCTTCACTTATTTCACTCCGCTTTACCAAGCAAATGTTTAAACATGTAAACCTAAAAACTCTTACCTTGTTTCTAAAGAGCTGATTGAGAAAACGCTGGTTATTTACAGAAAGGTGAACTTTTGATGAATCATTTTTTTTGTTTTTCCTATGGTGGTTAGGAGTTTTCCTGCTGACATTATAAGCAGCTGATGGCAACAGTCTAGTAGATTGACACTCTGGCTCTATCCCTTTCTTTAGAGCTATGACTTATAATTAAATCTGTTGTAAAACCCATGGTCTTCTCCAGAAATACAAATAAAAACATTACACAACTCAGACTTATGGGGACAAATCATTTTCTACCTAATGCACAACCCTATGAATAGTCTAAATGTGTCTGACCGGTAACAAGCTCCCTTTGCTAAATGTATTTCTTTGCCACAGTACTATGAATAGTTGACTTTTAAAAACTAAAGTACTTTAATTGCAGGTTTTTGCATGCTAAGGCACTGTACATGTTTATAAATCAGAAAAATGTAATTGACACACTGAGCAATTCAACAAGCTAAGTTTAAGCTGTTCACACATGTAACTGACATTTTAGATTTGATGATTACATGACACGTGTAAAAATGTCTGTTCTTATCCTTACCATGCTTATCTCATAGTAGAAACATACCAATGGCGAAGTCGGACCAAAATAAGTTGTGAAAAGGATTTAAAAAGAAGTGTCTTGTTCTTTGGTTTGCTCAACCATGGCGCTCTGTGTACGAAAGAAAACCACACATTGTTTTGCAAAAAGTTAGTATATGTATATATAATAAAATGATTAACTCTATAAATAATTTGCTTTCACTCTTAAAGGCGACTTGTGCCTTTTGTTCACAACCGTTCTTAGAGAGACAAACACATTTATTTGTCTTTTTTTTTTTTTTTTTAAAGATAAAACGATGCAGCTAATAGGAGTCACCGTTGTAGCTTTCAAAGCCCTAGGAAATGATGTGAAGACCTTCCGACATTTGGAAGGTTTACTATGTTATATATATATACACTAGTGTGTATATATAACGTAGTAACAAACACGTTCATAACAATATGTATAATATTTACCGGATTTTGCTCATTTGAAGCAATACCGGACTGAACTTCTTTCTCCGGGGTATTTATTTCCGTTTCTATAGCAGCACACTTCCTACTTCCGGAAACAAATACAAAGCAGACTTGGTTACAGACAATGAAGATGACTATGTTTGGACAAATAAGGATTCACAACCTTGTCTTTTTGAAGCTGAACATATGGAGGATGAACTACTGGTTATAGAAGTGAGCACGAAGAAAGGGTGAAACATTGAAGCAGACGGAAACCGAGAGAGTGAGGTCGGCTTGCCTTGGTCACGCTGCAAATGTGGAACTTGGAGCTAAGCTATGCGGAACTAGATGGATTGCTTACCCAAATAAACTAGAAATGTCCCCAGCCAGCTTGACCAAATGGACAGCTGTCCATCCAGTGAGTCACAATATTATTCATGATACATGCAGCACAAACCGCACACCACAGTACATATGCTGTTGAGCTAGCTGTTTACAAACAAAACATGAAATAACACTTTACTATACTGTAATATGATTTTGTTTTTCAGTCAGTACAGATAGGTGTCCAATTGATTGTGTTGTGCATTAAAAAAACTCAAAAGCCATTGACACTGTTGTTCGCTTACCTCTTGCCATGAATTGATTTACGTGGACCCCAACTTAAACAAGTTAAAAAACTTATTCGGGTGTTACCATTTAGTGGTCAATTGTACGGAATATGTACTGTACTGTGCAATCTACTAATAAAAGTTTCAATCAATTGCCATAGTTAGCTAGCTTACGGCTAACGCTGTAGCATAGCGATGTGTTTCTACAAAACAGTAACAATGTTGCTACAGGTTGGTAATTATACGGGTTACGAAACGTAACCAGTATTGTTGACGATTTTTTAGATGCATTTTCAAAGTGATTTAGAGGCAGAATGGCTTGCTCCCATTAGCTGCATTGCTAGCCACCTACAACAAGCAGAGTACAAGTTAAAAGGCAAAAACAAAAAAATTGTCTTGTCTCTCTTAAATTTAGAAAAAAGTGCAGTTCCCCTTTAAGGGGCAACTGAAGACCTCAGGGTAAAAGGGAAATGTGTTCATGTACAGGTGTAAAGGGAATAGAGAAATGGGCATTCGACAGACAGGAAAAGCTTGACTTTTAGACCCCAAGGGCACGTTACAATAGACTTATTGTACTCAGACAGCAAAGTTGGAAGGAACCCCGCCCAGCTCCTTGAAATGGATGCTGGTTGTGGTAGAGCCAGTATGTAGGTGACATACCAGGAACATGTTGAACAGGTTGGGATGGGAACATGTTTGTTGGCTGATTTGTCTGAGAGGGGTGAAGAATGAACACTCACCAATTCATTTGGCACACATCCTCACTGTAATAAGAGCAGGTACAAGAGCTGTATCAATAGATGGTTTTTCATGTAAAAGTGCAAGAATAAAACTGTCATGTTCGAAGTTCAAGAAGCTACAAGCATATCAAGAATAGAGCCTTGGACCTGACCCATAAGGCAGGTATATTAGAATTTGTGAATGCTGATCAGCATTCACACAATGTATCTTAATTACAAAACCCAAAACCAGTGAAGTTGGCACGTTGTGTAATTCATAAATAAAAACAGAATACAATGATTTGCAAATCCTTTTCAGCTTATATTCAATTGAATAGACTGCAAAGACAAGATATTTAATGTTCAAACTGAGAGATGTTTTTATTTTTTGCAAATAACCATTAACTTTGAATTTAATGGCAGCAACACATTGCAAAAAAGTTGGCACGGGGGTATTTTTACCACTGTGTTACATGGCCTTTCCTTTTAACAACACTCAGTAAACGTTTGGGAACTGAGGAGACACATTTATGAAGCTTTTCAGGTGGAATTATTTCACATTCTTGCTTGATGTACAGCTTAAGTTGTTCAACAGTCCGGGATCTCCGTTGTCGTATTTTAGGCTTCATATTACACCACACATTTTCAATGGGAGACAGGTCTGGACTACAGGCAGGCCAGTCTAGTACGCGCACTCTTTTACTATGAAGCTATGCTGTCGTCTTGCTGAAATAAGCAGGATCATCCATGATTATGTTAACACTTTGATGGCAACATATGTTGCTTCAAGACCTGTACAGGTAAAAGCCAGCAAATTAGAATATTTTGAAAAACTTGATTTATTTCAGTAATTGTATTCAAAAGGTGTAACTTGTACATTATATTTATTCATTGCACACAGAACAGAAATACCATGGTCCGTAAACCAGGCACGGGTAGATTTTGCGCTGTGTGCAGGCGCCAAGTCCTGTTGGAACTTGAAATCTCCCATCTCCATAGAGCAGGTCAGCAGCAGGAAGCATGAAGTGCTCTAAAACTTGCTGGTAGACGGCTGCGTTGACCCTGGATCTCAGGACACCAGCTGGACTGCTGCTGAGTGGTCCAAAGTCATGTTTTCTGACGAAAGCAAATTTTGCATTTCCTTTGGAAATCGAGGTCCCAGAGTCTGGAGGAAGACAGGAGAGGCACAGGATCCACGTTGCCTGAAGTCTAGTGTAAAGTTTCCACCATCAGTGATGGTTTGGGGTGCCATGTCATCTGCTGGTGTCGGTCCACTCTGTTTCCTGAGATCCAGGGTCAACGCAGCCGTCTACCAGCAAGTTTTAGAGCACTTCATGCTTCCTGCTGCTGACCTGCTCTATGGAGATGGAGATTTCAAGTTCCAACAGGACTTGGCGCCTGCACACAGCGCAAAATCTACCCGTGCCTGGTTTACGGACCATGGTATTTCTGTTCTAAATTGGCCCGCCAACTCCCCTGACCTTAGCCCCATAGAAAATCTGTGGGGTATTGTGAAAAGGAAGATGCAGAATGCCAGACCCAAAAACGCAGAAGAGTTGAAGGCCACTATCAGAGCAACCTGGGCTCTCATAACACCTGAGCAGTGCCAGAAACTCATCGACTCCATGCCACACCGCATTAACGCAGTAATTGAGGCAAAAGGAGCTCCAACCAAGTATTGAGTATTGTACATGCTCATATTTTTCATTTTCATACTTTTCAGTTGGTCAACATTTCTAAAAATCCCTTTTTTGTATTAGCCTTAAGTAATATTCTAATTTTGTGACACACGGAATTTTGGATTTTCTTCAAATCATCAAAATTAAATGAAATAAACATTTGAATGCATCAGTCTGTGTGCAATGAATAAATATAATGTACAAGTTACACCTTTTGAATGCAATTACTGAAATAAATCAAGTTTTTCAAAATATTCTAATTTACTGGCTTTTACCTGTATGTACCTTTCAGCATTAATGGTGCCTTCACAGATGTGTAAGTTACCCATGTCTTGGGCACTAATACACCCCCATACCATCACAGATGCTGGCTTTTGAACTTTGCGCCTATAACAGTCCGGATGGTTCTTTTCCTCTTTGTTCCGGAGGACACGACATCCAAAATTTCCAAAAACAATTTGAAATGTGGACTCGTCAGACCACAGAACACTTTTCCACTTTGCATCAGTCCCTCTTAGATGAGCTCGGGCCCAGCGAAACCGGCGGCGTTTCTGGGTGTTGTTGATAAATGGCTTTTGCTTTCCATAGAGTTTTAACTTGCACTTACAGATGTAGCGACAAACCGTATTTACTGACAGGGGTTTTCTGAAGTTTTCCTGAGCCCATGTGGTGATATCCTTTACACACTGATGTCGCTTTTTGATGCATCACCACTTGAGGGATTGAAGGTCCATAATATCATCGCTTACGTGCAGTGATTTCTCCAGATTCTCTGACCCTTTTGATGATATTACGGACCGTAGATGGTGAAATCCCTAAATTCCTTGCAATAGCCCGTTGAGAAATGTTCTTAAATTTGTTGACAAAGTGGTGCCCCTCGCCCCATCCTTGTTTGTGAATGACTGAGCATTTAATGGAAGCTGCTTTTATACCCAATCATGGCACCCACCTGTTCCCAATTAGCCTGTTCACCTGTGGGATGTTCCAAATAAGTGATTGATGAGCACCTTACAAAAAAGGTGAGAAACAAGTAAACGCTGGGCCCCTGGAGAGGGGGTCCAGACTGAGGCCAAGGGAAAAAACCTCCATAGCACACATAAATGTGAGTAAGGGGGAAACATCAAGACATTAAAAGAGCAGAGCTGATGCAACCAGCCACTTCTACAAACCCCGTTTCCATATGAGTTGGGAAATTGTGTTGGATGTAAATATAAACGGAATACAATGATTTGCAAATCCTTTTCAACGCATATTCAATTGAATGCACAACATATTTGATGTTCAAACTCATAAACTTTATTTATTTTTTTACAAATAATTAGAATTTCATGGCTGCAACACGTGCCAAAGTAGTTGGGAAAGAGCACGTTCACCACTGGGTTACATGGCCTTTCCTTTTAACAACACTCATTAAACATTTGGGAACTGAGGAGACACATTTTTGAAGCTTTTCAGGTGGAATTCTTTCCCATTCTTGCTTGATGTACAGCTTAAGTTGTTCAACAGTCCGGGGGTCTTCGTTGTGGTATTTAAGGCTTCATAATGCGCCACACATTTTCAATGGGAGACAGGTCTGGACTACAGGCAGGCCAGTCTAGTACCCGCACTCTTTTACTATGAAGCCACGTTGATGTAACACGTGGCTTGGCATTGTCTTGCTGAAATAAGCAGGGGCGTCCATGGTGACGTTGCTTGGATGGCAACATATGTTGCTCCAAAACCTTTATGTACCTTTCAGCATTAATGGCACCTTCACAGATGTGTAAGTTACCCATGTCTTGGGCACTAATACACCCCCATACCATCACAGATGCTGGCTTTTCAACTTTGCGCCTATAACAATCCGGATGGTTCTTTTCCTTTTTGGTCCGGAAGACACGACGTCCACAGTTTCCAAAAACAATTTGAAATGTGGACTCGTCAGACCACAGAACACTTTTCCACTTTGTATCAGTCCATCTTAGATGAGCTCAGGCCCAGCAAAGCCGACGGCGTTTCTGGGTGTTGTTGATAAACAGTTTTCGCCTTGCATAGGAGAGTTTTAACTTGCACTTACAGATGTAGCGACCAACTGTAGTTACTGACAGTGGGTTTCTGAAGTGTTCCTTAGCCCATGTGGTGATATCCTTTACACACTGATGTCTCTTGTTGATGCAGTACAACCTGAGGGATCGAAGGTCACAGGCTTAGCTGTTTACGTGCAGTGATTTCTCCATATTCTCTGAACCCTTTAATGATATTACGAACCGTAGATGGTGAAATCCCTAAATTCCTTGCAATAGCTGGTTGAGAAAGGTTTTTCTTAAACTGTTCAACAATTTGCTCACGCATTTGTTGACAAAGTGGTGACCCTCGCCCCATCCTTGTTTGTGAATGACTGAGCATTTCATGGAATCTACTTTTATACCCAATCATGGCACCCACCTGTTCCCAATTTGCCTGTTCACCTGTGGGATGTTCCAAATAAGTGTTTGATGAGCATTCCTCAACTTTATCAGTATTTATTGCCACCTTTCCCAACTTCTTTGTCACGTGTTGCTGGTATCAAATTCTAAAGTTAATGATTATTTGCACAAAAAAAAATGTTTATCAGTTTGAACATCAAATATGTTGTCTTTGTAGCATATTCAACTGAATATGGGTTGAAAATGATTTGCAAATCATTGTATTCTGTTTAACACAATTTCCCAACTCATATGGAAACGGGGTTTGTACACAGAGCCACAAAAGTAAAACACCAATAAAACATATACACTGTGGTGGCTTCTGCGGTGTTCCACGCCATCGTCTGCTGGGGTGGGGGGAGCATGGCCAGAGACAGGAGCAGACCCAACAAAGCAACCAAGAGAGCCGACTACACCCTCGCCCGCCCACCAACTCTCGGCCAGTGTTCAGTCAAACCCATTCAGGAATAACTTAAGTGGTGTAGAAAACCTCAGCTGAGAGTCTTCCTGGAAATAGTCCTAACTCTAAGAAAACCAGTGTAACCTGCGAAGCCAGTCCTCAAATTTCCAAATGGAGACATGCCGTGCATAGTTTATTCTCTGCTGCCTGCAAGAACATGTTTACAGCAACACTAAACCAACACTAATGACTGTTTTCTTAATTGTAGAGGGCACCAAGCTACTAGAGCATTTATTAGGAGGCAATCTTTATTTGTGTGACTATATTGATGTATAAATAGCATCATATATCAAACATTTAGACACATTAAACGTGTGCACAAGCTTTTGACTTACATTTTTTTTTACTGCAGTTAAATAAAAATAAAAATGCAATAAAAATCTTCCTGAATACAAATATGAAAAAATAAACTACACATTTACTTTGCAGTAAATATTAGCTCATCAAGTGCCTCTCGAAGTGTTTTTTTCTTTCTCTTTTTAGTTTTACTCTTCTATGTGAACCGCACCAACGTCTGCATTTCAGCTTCAGGGTAGTATCAGACGAATGGGTGTGACTCGTGGTATGACAAGGTGTGAGACATGTCCAGCCCTGTTGTTGTTGTCTTGAAAGCATTTAGTATTTGATTCCCTGATCCATTTTTAACCCCTACAAAGAGCCATTGATAATTATGTTAAGTTTTAAAGGGGTCATATTATGATTTATTTATTTTTTTACATATAAAACACTTCTTTGTGGTCTACATAACATGTAATGGTGGTTCTTTGATGAAAATGTTGCATAGATGATGTTTTACAGACCATCTTCAAGCTGCTTTCTGACTGTCTCTTCAAGATTTGTGGGCGGTTTTATTTACATGGCTCTACTTTGACTGCGTCTTCTCCCTGTCAGCCATGTTGTAGTTTTTAGCGCTTCCCTATGGAGCCTACTGACAGATATAAGTTAGAATTATACACTAATTTGTATTAGACATTACAACAGCGGAGCATTCATGTGCATGTACAAACCCCGTTTCCATATGAGTTGGGGAAATATAAACACGTGCCAAAGTAGTTGGTAAAGGGCATGTTCACCACTGTGTTACATCACCTTTTCTTTTAACAACACTCAATAAACGATTGGGAACTGAGGAAACTAATTGTTGAAGCTTTGAAAGTGGAATTCTTTCCCATTCTTGTTTTATGTAGAGCTTCAGTCCGGAGTCTCCGCTGTCGTATTTTAGGCTTCATAATGTGCCACACATTTTCGATGGGAGACAGGTCTGGACTGCAGGCAGGCCAGGAAAGTACCCGCACTCTTTTTTTACGAAGCCACGCTTTGTAACACGTGCTGAATGTGGTTTGGCATTGTCTTGCTGAAATAAGCAGGGGCGTCCATGAAAAAGACGGCGCTTAGATGGCAGCATATGTTGTTCCAAAACCTGTATGTACCTTTCAGCATTAATGGTGCCTTTACACATGTGTAAGTTACCCATGCCTTGGTTACTAATGCACCCCCATACCATCACAGTTGATGGCTTTTGAACTTTGCGTCGATAACAGTCTGGATGGTTCGCTTCCCCTTTGGTCCGGATGACACGATGTCAAATATTTCCAAAAACAATTTGAAATGTGGACTCGTCAGACCACAGATCACTTATCCACTTTACATCAGTCCATCTTAGATGATCTCGGGCCCAGAGAAGCCGGCGGCGTTTCTGGATGTTGTTGATAAATGGCTTTCGCTTTGCATAGTAGAGCTTTAACTTGCACTTACAGATGTAGCGACAAACTGTATTTAGTGACAGTGGTTTTCTGAAGTGTTCCTGAGCCCATGTGGTGATATCCTTTAGAGATTGATGTCGGTTTTTGATACAGTGCCGTCTGAGGGATCGAAGGTCACGGTCAGGCCCGGCCCTAACCAATCTGGCGCCCTAGGCAAGATTTTAGGTGGCGCCCCCCCCCCCCCCCCCCCCTCACAAGAAACCGAATAGCTTTATCTTTGACCTTTTTTTTTTTTTTTTACTTACAACTATACCTAATATATAAAGGGGTGGACAAGTGATTATTACCTGCAGGGCAAACATTAGCTAACCAGAAGGCAATAACAATGTAAACAAAAAACACCTGCTTAAAAGATCTAATACCTGAGGAATGTAAGGTGGGAGTACAGTAATTACCTAACGTTACATTATTATTTTCCATAACAATTCAGCCCCCTCCACAATATTAACCCGACGTTAAAACAGAACTAGCTATTTATTGATTAGCAATTGCCGAATCATGTAACATTAGCTTAATGCTAACAAGCCAGGTTACTATCACATTCTGTAACAGACAAATAATTTCATGTAGGCTAACGTTACCTACCTGCTACCTCTGTCTTTTCTCGTTTTTACTCCTCTTCTTTTCTCTTTTTTCTTCCTTGGGCACCTGACAGTTTTGGCCGTTTTGACATCTTGTGTTGATTTTTTGATGTGGTGACGTCCAAAAAGAGTCATGATATGGTAAGGGAGAGGGGGGGGGGGGGCGTAATGTTGTAACAAATAATATTTCTATTAAATAGGCTTTACTTTGCATTTTAATTAACGTGGGATTATTTTTTGTATTTAGAAATAATAGTACCAACTTTCTTTCTTTTTTTTTTTTTTCTCCAACATTTGTGGCACTGGCGTGGCGCCCCCTGATGGACGGCGCCCTTAGCATTTGCCTATACGGCCTATGCCACGGGCCGGCCCTGGTCACGGTCATTCAATGTTGGTTTCCGGCCATGCCGCTTACGTGGAGTGATTTCTCCAGATTCTCCGAACCTTTTGATGATATTATGGACCGTAGATGGTGAAATCCCTACATTTCTTGCAATTGCACTTTGAGAAACGTTGTTCTTAAACTGGTCGACTATTTGCTCACGCAGTTGTGGACAAAGGGGTGTACCTCGCCCCATCCTTTATTGTGAAAGACTGAGCATTTTTTGGGAAGCTGTTTTTATACCGAATCATGGCACCCACCTGTTCCCAATTAGCCTGCACACCTGTGGGATGTTCCAAATAAGTGTTTGATGAGCATTCCTCAACTTTATCAGTATTTATTGCCACCTTTCCCAACTTCTTTGTCACGTGGTGCTGGCATCAAATTCTAAAGTTAATGATTATTTGCAAAAAAAAAAAACATTTATCAGTTTGAACATCAAATATGTTGTCTTTGTAGCATATTCAACTGAATATGGGTTGAAAATGATTTGCAAATCATTGTATTCTGTTTATATTTACATCTAACACAATTTCCCAACTCATATGGAAACGGGGTTTGTATGAGCCAGTCTGTCCCTCAACAAGAGGATAGCAAAAATGGAGCTTATTGACTACACAGTCAAACTACAATGGCGGACTTGCGCAAAGCACTTTGGGTACATTTCTACCATATATGGAGATATCAACAGACATCTCAATTGGGAAAAACGTCACTAATGGGGCAAATTCCAAATGACTCGTTTGGAGGAAGTGTGATAGAAGGCAACAGTGTTTTCCGCCCTGCCTCCATGGTTTGATAAAAAAAAATGTTTGCACTTTTGCAGATCTCAAATACATAAAAACAGGTACCAATAGGTAAGGAAAGTTGGTTTTCCATACGAGGTCCCCTTTAGAGCAGGGGTCCCCAAACTTTTTGACTCTGGGGGCCGCATTGGGTTAAAACATTTGGCCGGGGGCTGGGCTGTATATATATATATATATATATATATATATATATATATATATATATATACATTGTCTTGATAATCCGTTTTGTCATTGAACATCAATTAACATTGATGTTCATCAACATTTAACATTGTCACGTTATCGACGGGAAAATTCATTTTTAGACAATATTATTTGCCGGAGCGGCTAAGAGACACAGAGTAACAAGCGGTAGAAAATGGATTAGAAAGGAAAAAAAAATAAAAAAATTCAAACAAAAAAAATTTTCTAAATAAAAACACTTTTTTTTTTAACTTGGGACTTCCCGTGGGCCAGATTTTGGATGCTGGGGGGCCGGATCCGGCCCGCGGGCCGTAGTTTGGGGACCCCTGCTTTAGAGAATGTGGAAAAAGAAATGTTAAACATGCATTTGAATGAGTGAAGTATTAATCCCCCTACCAACCAAAATGTATTTGCTTCATGAAATTATGTGGCCCATGCCTTTGACTATTACATATCTTTTTTCTGTACGCTGTAAAAAAATAAAAAATAATCAGATTTTACGGTAAAAAAAAAAAAACTGTCCAGAATTTATTTTATTTTTTTAATATTTATTTATTCATTTGATAGGGAAATCATAATGCAGGTACTGAGAAAACAAACACTTTTTTGTTATTTTTTTACACAGCTAGAAGTGAAAGTGTTAATGTGTATTTATAGTGAGTATGAACAAATTTTTTACTAGAAAGAAAAGGAATACAGTAATGTACTATTAGTCTGAAGTGAGATATAATTACTGCCCAAATCAATCCATAAGTTTGAATGCAGTAATTGATTGGTTCAATGGTTAATCACATTGTATTATGATCCCACAGGTAAAAAAGTGGAGAATTGCTATGGAATAACAGCTCATTTTAATTTAGGTGTTATCCCACCAGTATAAAACACATGAAGACAGCTGAAAATATTTGTTGAAATTATATTTGACATGTAAATTCAATGCATTTGCAAAGTAATTTTTATAGAATGGTTATTTTTCATATTTCTAATTAGGCATTCTTTTTTTTGCAGATCATAGATAGCACGTACTAAAATCTGAGATATATTAAACATTTCAGCTCATATGGAAAGGTAATTTTGCTTATTGTGATCAATTTACTCACAAATTAATTATATTTACAATGATCAAATCCCTTTCGGGGTCACAGGGGGTCGCTGGAGCCTATCTCAGCTGCAATCGGGCTGCAGGCGGGGTACACTCTGGACAAGTTGGATAGGTGATCAAATCCCCCCCAAAAATTACTTTTTAATTAAATAAAATAAAATGTCAAGTTGAATTGTGACCAAGATGGATTAAATATCTGAAATCTAAGTAAAAAAAAAAAGAGTTCTTATTTTTTGCGAACAGGAATTACTAAGCGCCGATCTACATTTATGCCAGTGGGTGCTCTGTGTGTGTGTATTAAAAAAAAATAGACTTACACCGAAGTTAATATCCCATATGATTTGTGGCTTTATTATTTTGTGAAACGGGCCAAACTCGCCACAAAATTAACTACAACAAGTTGATTTTTCTAAAATTATTTTAAAGATTGAACGTTGCCATCAATCCCACGTGGGTGCTCGGCATAGTCCGTGGGTGCTCGGGCCCCGAAGCACCCACGGGATCGGCGACTATGGGAAATAGCGCATATTTAAATTTTACTTACAATAATGAAAAACTAAATGTTTATTTGGATTAAAAAACAAACAAACGGAGACATCTTTATGTTTTGTTTTTTTATCCATCCATCCATCCATTTTCTACCGCTTATTCCCTTCGGGGTCGCGGGGGGGCGCTGAAGCCTATCTCAGCTACAATCAAACAAATCCATTTAATATTAAATATATAAAATCAAGGATTTTTTTTTTAAATTAACTGACAATATATATATATTTTAGCAGTATTATATAATAGTATATTTTAACTAACCATGACCTCAAAATTCTCTGCCGGCATAAATCTTTTGGAATTAATTTACTTTTCATTTCTAATGTGTACAAATAAACATGACCTTGTCTGGCAGTTTGCTTCAGGTTTATCAGGAGGGAGGAGACGTGAAAAAACAAACAGTTCAAGAAAACCTGCCAGCGAACAGGTTAGGTTCACGGAGTAAGTTACCAACTGACTCTGAGTTTGACTTACCTCTTTTTGGAATGGAAAACCCAGGAATTTCCCTCATCTCAGGGTTTTTGCAGGTTCTCACTTAATCTGCATGCCTGGAATACACCCCAGAGATACAACTATCATACCAAAGACTATAAAAATGGGACCCATTACCTCCCTGCTTGGCACTCAGCGTCAAGGGTTGGAATTGGGGGTTAAAACACCAAAAATGATTCCCGGGCGCAGCCACCACTGCTGCTCACTGCTCCCCGGTTAAAACACCAAAAATGATTCCCGGGCGCAGCCACCGCTGCTGCTCACTGCTCCCCTCACCTCCCAGGGGGTGATCAAGGGTGATGGGTCGAATGCAGAGAATAATTTCGCCACACCTAGTGTGTGTGTGACAATAATGGGTACTTTAACTTTAACCTAAATCATGAAAATTGACCAAATTACAATCTGTACTGAATGTAAAGGAACACATTTTGCACAGGCGAGGCTATTAAACATTGTCCGGCTATAAAAGAGGGTTACATGTGTGTGAACCAAGGAAGCAAAGTTTGGGACAAGTCAGCTGTGCAAAGAACTAAGCTGCTCCCTGGGAAAGGAAGTAAGCGCCACAGAGCAACAGTGAGCACTACTAAATGCTATGTGATGACTCAGTGTGAGGTGTAAGAACGCACTTCCTGCTCACTGGCTCATGAAGGAGTGCACCATTATGATGATGGCGTATTAAAGGCTTATCCCCGTGTCTCTGCTGATGGTGTCGACCTAGTTGATCATGTGATCTTTGGCAACATGTCACTGTAAATGTCCGAGCTCATGTTGACTTTATCATCCTTTTGCTATATTCCCCACCACTGCACTATTATCCTGCACATGTCAGTTATTTGTTGATACTTATTCTTTACCTTGTATAAAGATCACAGTCGAGCAAGTCAAATTCCTCGTGTGTTAACTTAGACTTAGACTTCCTTTTATTGTCATTCAAATTTGAACTTTACAGTACATATAATAACGAAATGTCATTGCATTAGCTCGTTGTGGTGCAGGATAAAAGAGCAATAAGGTGCAGATATAAATAAATAGATTACTGTACAGATAAATATATTGCACTTTTGCATATGCATCCACGTTTATTGATGTATGTTATATTGTCTTTATATTCCAGCGAGTTTATCCGTTTTTGGGGGGGGAATTGAGGGGATTATTATGATGCGTTTAAAGGCCTACTGAAATGCGATTTTCTTATTTAAACGGGGATAGCAGGTCCATTCTATGTGTCATACTTGATCATTTCGCGATATTGCCATATTTTTGCTGAAAGGATTTAGTAGAGAACATCGACGATAAAGTTCGCAACTTTTGGTCGCTGATAAAAAAGCCTTGCCTGTACCGGAAGTAGCAGACGATATGCGCGTGACGTCACAGGTTGTGGAGCTCCTCACATCTGCACATTGTTTACAATCATGGCCACCAGCAGCGAGAGCGATTCGGACCGAGAAAGCGACTATTTCCCCATTAATTTGAGCGAGGATGAAAGATTCGTGGATGAGGAAAGTGAGAGTGAAGGACTAGAGGGCAGTGGGAGCGATTCAGATAGGGAAGATGCTGTGAGAGGCGGGTGGGACCTGATATTCAGCTGGGAATGACTAAAACAGTAAATAAACACAAGACATATATATACACTATTAGCCACAACACAACCAGGCTTATATTTAATATGCCACAAATTAATCCCGCATAACAAACACCTCCCCCCTCCCATCCATATAACCCGCCAATACAACTCAAACACCTGCACAACACACTCAATCCCACATCCCAAAGTACCGTTCACCTCCCCAAAGTTCATACAGCACATATATTTCCCCAAAGTCCCCAAAGTTACGTACGTGACATGCACATAGCGGCACGCACGTACGGGCAAGCGATCAAATGTTTGGAAGCCGCAGCTGCGTACTCACGGTACCGCATCTGCGTATCCAACTCAAAGTCCTCCTGGTAAGAATCTCTGTTGTCCCAGTTCTCCACAGGCCAATGGTAAAGCTTGACTGTCATCTTTCGGGAATGTCAACAATGAAACACCGGCTGTGTTTGTGTTGCTGCAGCCAGCCGCAATACACCGCTTCCCACCTACAGCTTTCTTCTTTGCTGTCTCCATTGTTCATTGTGAAGTGAAGTGAATTACATTTATATAGCGCTTTTTCTCAAGTGACTCAAAGCGCTTTACATTGTGAAACCCAATATCTAAGTTACATTTAGACCAGTGTGAGTGGCACTGGGAGCAGGTGGGTAAAGTGTCTTGCCCAAGGACACAACGGCAGTGACTAGAATGGCGGAAGCTGGGATCGAACCTGCAACCCTCAAGTTGCTGGCACGGCCGCTCTACCAACCGAGCTATACCGCCCCAATTGAACAAATTGCAAAAGATTCACTAACACAGATGTCCAGAATACTGTGGAATTTTGCGATGAAAACAGACGACTTAATAGCTGGCCACCATGCTGTCCCAAAATGTCCTCTACAATCCGTGACGTCACGCGCAGGCGTCATCATACCGAGACGTTTTCAGCAGGATATTTTGGCGCGGAATTTAAAATTGCACTTTAGTAAGCTAACCCGTCCGTATTGGCATGTGTTGCAATGTTAAGATTTCATCATTGATATATAAACTATCAGACTGCGTGGTCGGTAGTAGTGGGTTTCAGTAGGCCTTTAAGAGTCTTATGGCCTGAGGGAAGAAGCTGTAACAGAACCTGGAGGTTCTGCTACGGAGGCTGCGGAACCTCTTTCTAGAGTCCAGCAGTGAAAACATACCTGGGCAATGATGCTGATTTAGTGATGTTCATTCAGGTTTCTTACAACCCGTAAGAACCCAGACCCATCCCTGCTTAAAATCAACTAATGGTGGAAAAAACTAATTGAAGACATAGAAAACACTTCTGATGGTTTCTCTAAAATACTAAGTAATGTCAAAGATGTGTGATGTTACATATTTTAAATGGTATTATTAAGAATAACTTTTGTTTTTGGGTTTTGTTGTTTTTGTTTTGTTTAGTGTTTCTTCCTATCTAGGGAGTTTACTTTAAGTTTGACCTTCTGTTTTGTGGTTTGTTCGGAAGTGTCTTTACCCCTACTTCTGAGCGCTATTCTCCTCACCTGTCCCTGATTGCCAATCGGGAAGATTTACATACCTACCTCTCGTTTCATTGTTTCCTGTATACCATCGTGTGTTATGTTTCATATTTGTTGCGGCTACGTGCCTTGCACTAGCCCCTTTTTTCATTCTACTTAAAGAATTCAACCACTTTCCATCTCTGCATCCTGGGGTCACACCAAACTTATATATATAACTTATATTGTTCTTCGGTACTATAAATGTACTGTATTTTTCAGACTATAAGGCGCACTTAAAATCATTTAATTTTCTTAAACGTCAACAGTGCGGCTTATAACCTGGTGCGCCTAATGTATGTATTAACTTGTTGCGATCTCAAAGCTATTTATTTGGTACATGGTGTGATAATAAGTGTGAACCGTAGATGGCAGTCAGACATGAGATACGTGTGGACTGCAAGTTGACGCTCTCTGTTCAATAAATGACACTAGCAAGTGCAGGTTAGCAAGCGAGCTTAAATCTTTGTTGTTTTTTATTGAGGATACAGAACATTACACACGCCGCTCAAAAAGTAGTGAAAATATTTTAGAACGACTTTGGTTAGCTACAAAGTAGCGCCGCTTGATGGATCGTCGGCGCATTACAGCTATCATAGTCAGACGTACTGTGCTTCAACATACAGGTATTATTTTGGTGTGTGTGTATAAGGACCCCAAAATAGCACCTGTTATGAGACGTATTATCTGGAATTTTGTGTCAATATATTATGCAAAACCAACTTTTTTTACCTGCTGATGTGTATTTGGGTTCTGCATAAGTCCCGAAAATGTACGCGCGTCCGCCATTGTAGTCCGCGCAGTAGGCAATAAGCTCCTTCTTTTTCTCTATCCTCTTGTTTGGGGCATTCATCCTCCGCTGTTGCCATTTCTAATACAAAGTAGCGTGCAATTCTAATTGAATCTGTCCGTAGACTCGCTATGGAAGCGCTAAAAACTACCAGTACAACAAAGATGACGCTGTCGAAGTGGAGCTATGTAAATAAGAGCACCCACAAAATGGCGCATCCTGAAGAGATGGTCAGAAAGCGGCTTGAAGATGGTCTGTAAAACGTGTGCACCATTTTGACCAAAGAACCAGCATTACATGTTATGTAGACCACAAGAAAGTGCTTTAAATAGACAATATATTTGCCTCTTTTACGGAGTTGTCCAAGAAATTTAATCTACCCAGTTCTCATATATTTAGATATTTCCATATAAGGGATTATGTTAAAACAGTTCTTCCGCAGTTACCTAACAAACCCTCTAAATCAACCACAGATGAAATTATGTCTTTAAATCCAAGAAAGAAGATGGCAATCTCACATATACTTAATTTACTTTTAGGATTAGAATGCACTTCCATGCTAAGAATTAGAACAGCATGGGAACAAGACCTCCAACTTTAAATTGGACTCACTGGTCCAATTTAAAGTGATATACCGGGTGCACTTCTCAAAAGCAAAATTAGCAAAAATATTTCCCCAAATTAACTATTATGCGATAGATGTAAACTAGATAACGCAACATTAATACACATGTTTTGGCTTTGTCCGAAGCTAAAGGGGTACTGGAAGTCCATCTTCGAAGCACTCTCCACGGTCTTAACAATTCAAATCGATCCAAACCCTTTAATTTCTGTATTTGGAATCATTCCTGAAGGGATGGAACTACCTGTTGCCTTTACCACGCTCCTCGCACGCCGCCTGATATTGTTGAAGTGGAAGGAGGCTGTCCCACCCTCAGTCTCCCACTGGATAAGGGACGTACTAGCAAACCTGAAGCTCGAGAAAATAAGATATACATTACGGAGCTCTGAAAACAAGTTTTTTAAAGTGTGGAGACCTTTTTTGACTTTTTTTGACCAATCCTCTACACAAGTGCAGGAAGAGCCCTGGATATGTACCTAAATATGACTGCCGACGTTTCAGGCCTTGTCATGCTGCTTCTACACTGTGTTTCAGTTTTCAATTACTTTGTCTTAAGTGCCTTGTATTGAACTTTATTTATTTATTTATTTATTTTTTACTCTGGGTACTTTTGTACTCTTACTTTTGTTTTTTGTTTTTGTTTTGAGTGACAGCAGGGGTAAGAGATGAAGAGGGTTTGAATTTGTTGTTAATGTGAATGTGAAATCAATAAAAACTATGAAGGAAAGAAAGTGCTTTAAATATGAAAAAAAAATATTTAAAAAATCATACGACCCCTTTAAAGCACCTAATAATACAGTGCACCTTTTGTATGAAAATAGACCCACTTATTGGCAGTGCGCCTTATAATCAAGTGCGCCCTATGGTCTGAAAAATACTGTAAGCAAAGAACTTGTATGCATTGAAAATCTTTGAAACAGTGAAACTAATTGTGCGTATTTTTATAAAAAATTTTATTGTCACTCCAGGCTCTCCATAGCCATTTTGAAGCGAAACGCCTGAAAGTCATCTTATATCTCACAGGCACACAGGACATATACACAACCAACCATTCACACTCACATTAACACCTCAGGGTAATTAAGAGTATGCAAATGCCTAACATGAATATTTCTGGAATGTGGGAGAAAGCACACCCACGCCAGCGCGGTGGAAACATGCAAACTCCAAAGTGATGTTGCAACAGAAATTCTAGATCTGCTGACTGGAAGGTTATGCCAGACAAATCATGTTGCTTCATTTGTTTTTTCAATGTTGGCAAATGTTTTAATATAATATACCTGCAGCCCCCCAAAAAAGCACATTTCGTACATTGACCCAAGTAGAACGTCCAAAGTGTGTACAGCCTACCACTTTAAACCCTGCATTCATGTAATCACACACAGTGCAGACTAACCACTTTCATAGCAGAGTAGTGAGTCAGTGAAGTTCAGGTGACACACCCTGCAAGGTGTGCTCCCGTTAAACAGACAATGTTTAGATTGCTTCTCCGCCACTCCTTTTTGGTGAACAACTATCATGTGATGTGTCTTTGTGTTGACTCAGGGGAGGGACATCCTACATTAGTGAACACGCCTTTAGGCCACTTCATAAGGCCTGAATGCGCTCTTTTTATCAACTAGTATCAGCGCTTTGTTCTTCGACTGCCAAGTCTTTGTCAAGTGCATTCCATGTGTCTCTCAATTGTGCTGGTACAGTTAATAACATGAAATATGAAGGAATGTCTGTTACTTGCTTTTGTATACTGTTGTGCACCGTATTGCAGTAAGAGCCCTATTCCCCCCCTTTGCATTCAATTGTTTTTTTTACATGCTTGCTCCCATTCAGCCTGCGGACACACCCACCCCGCATCAATTAGGCAAAAGTGCTTAAGTCATGCATGAAGGCAGGCTCAATACTAACAGGGCAGACTTGGGCGTGACACTTTTTTCCTTGGCTTTGTGGAAAATCATAGAACATGAAGTTTTACTAACACGTGCATGTCACTGACATCCATGAAAAAGATAACACTTTAAATTGAAAAAGACCGTATCAATCCAGGCAGTGCTTGTGACGTGTACGTGTGATGCCATGGTGATATCGTGTGTGTATGCATTCTACAACAGCGTCTTCTTCCTGGCTGGATGTGATTAATAATGTGTAGATAAAATGTTGTTTACTTATTATACCCACCCTGATGTTGTTTGAGATAAGTTGTCTTTAGTACAAATGTTTGTAAAGCTGTGACGCGTCAGAGAGGCCACACAGCTGTTTGTGTGCCTGATCAAGCAATAATCAACTGATAGAGGCATACATCATACAAACTCCGTTTCCTTATGAGTTGGGAAATTGTGTTAGATGTATAACGCCTATAACAATCCGGATGGTTCTTTTCCTCTTTGGTCCGGAGGACTCTACGTCCACAGTTTCCAAAAACAATTTGAAATGTGGACTCGTCAGACCATAGAACACTTTTCCACTTTGTATCAGTCCATCTTAGATGAGCTCAGGCCCAGCGAAGCCGACGGCGTTTCTGAGTGTTGTTGATAAACGGTTTTCGCCTCGCATAGGAGAGTTTTAACTTGCACTTACAGATGTAGCGACCAACTGTAGTTACTGACAGTGGGTTTCTGAAGTGTTCCTGAGCCCATGTGGTGATATCCTTTACACACTGATGTCGCTTGTTGATGCAGTACAGCCTGAGGGATCGAAGGTCACGGGCTTAGCTGTTTATGTGCAGTGATTTCTCCAGATTCTCTGAACCCTTTGATGATATTACGGACCGTAGATGGTGAAATCTAAAAAATCCCTAAATTCCTTGCAATAGCTGGTTGAGAAAGGTTTTTCTTAAACTGTTCAACAATTTGCTCACGCATTTGTTGACAAAGTGGTGACCCTCGCCCCATCCTTGTTTGTGAATGACTGAGCATTTCATGGAATATACTTTTCTTACCAATCATAGCACCCACCTGTTCCCAATTTGCCTGTTCACCTGTGGGATGTTCCAAATAAGTGTTTGATGAGCATTCCTCAACTTTATCAGTATTTATTGCCACCTTTCCCAACTTCTTTGTCACGTGTTGCTGGCATCAAATTCTAAAGTTAATGATTGTTTGAAAAAAAAAAAAAAAAAAAATTCAGTTTGAACATCAAATATGTTGTCTTTGTAGCATATTCAACTGCATATGGGTTGAAAATTATTTGGAAATCATTGTATTCCGTTTATATTTACACCTAACACAATTTCCCAACTCATATGGAAACGGGGTTTGTATATGTATGCCATCCATCCATTTCCTACCGCTTATTCCCTTTGGGGTCGCGGGGGGCGCTGGAGCCTATCTCAGCTACAATCGGGCGGAAGGCGGGGTACACCCTGGACAAGTCGCCATCTCATCACATATGTATGTATATGTATGTTCTATTAAATTGCCACGTAGTTCAATGATAACGGATTAAATTGTTAAACGTCCGTTGATACATTTCCCAGGAAGTGGGTCAAGTAAACATGTTGTTTGTTTTGTCCCATTTACGAGCCGCAGGAGTTCCTCTAATGTTATTTCTTCAAAGAGAGAGAGATTATTTTGGAGGGCCATATCCGTCGTACATACATTCGTATCTGCGTTAATAGAACCAAGTTGGAGCTGTGATGCGTTATCTTTAATCTCCTTTCTAATGAGTTCAATTTTCTAAGTAAAGAAATTCATAAAGTCATCAGCCGAATGGGTGGAGCTACTGGGAGAAGACCCTTGTTGGGTTAGCGATGCTACTGTATTAAACACATATTATGATCGTTTTTATTGATGCGGATGAGATTGGAGTAGTAATTAGTTTTAGCAAAGGTAAGCGCATGTTTATAAGTTATTAAACTATCACTCCATGCTTGATGGAAAACTTCAAGTTTAGTCACACACCATTTGCGTTCCAGCCTTCTACATGATAGTTTAAGAGCTCTGGTTTCTTCTGTGAACCAGAAGGTACGCCTTTTAGGGGCATTTTTTTAATTTTAGTGGTGCTATACTATCAATGGCGTTGCGCAGGACATCGTTAAAGTTGTTAGTGAGGTTATCGAGAGAGCCCACATAATTTGGGACTGGTGCCATTACTGTAGGCAGTAGGCCAGTAAGAGTCGTAGTTGTGACAGCATTAATGTCGCGACTGCTAAAGCATTGGTTATTAGTAAATTGTTGACAATGAGTCAGAACTTCAAATGTTACAAGGTAGTGATCGGACATTACTTTAGTGTATGGGAGTACCATAACTTTGGAGGACTAGGTCTATCGTATTACCGTTGCGATGTGTGGGTTCACTTATTTGTGTAAGACTACAGCTATCAATTATAGTCTGGAGCGCCACACACGGGGTATTCATATGGTATTAAAATCCCCCTTTATAATGATATTATATGTGTGCGTCACTAGATCAGCAACAAACTCTGAGAATTTGCTTATAACGTCTGATAATGGCCTAGCGGGGAGATAGATCACAGCCAGATAGAGAGTTAGCGGTGTGACAAACCTCATATTGAGCACCTCAAATGATTTGTATTTATTACTTAGGTTAGGGCTAAGGTTCCTTAATTAGCGCTTATAATAACAATATCTCTAATACTAATATTCAGGTTACGAGATGTAAATGGTGTATTGTTGGCACTTTTTAAAAGGTTTTTAAAAAGGGATTTTTGGGCCCAATAGATTACTCACATTATCTTCATTGTTAGCCACCTTGTACTTGCTGTATTTTGCAAATTAAAATGCACTAAAAAAGAAATACATATACGTTCTTCTTTTACATAAAGATTGTGAATGAAGTAAAAATAAAAAGTAAAAAAATTGCACTTCCCTTTTAAAACTCATTTATATACTCTAGCTTTTAGATAGATCCCTTTTTAGGCCAGCTGATCTGCCGCTTTTCGGTTCTCTCCCCCTCTCCTGCATGGAAAGGATACTAGGTGGCCATGGATGATTTCTGGAGAGTGACCAGTCTGGATGACGTGCTAGCCGACCTGAGTTGTGGCCGGAGGTGGCTCGCCCTTCCACACAGAGCTGTGGGATGACCTGGCTGAGACCAGAAGGAGATCCTCCTATGACTATCTGTTGGCCTTCCCATGGACACGACTCACACATTATCGATTTATTTACCAATTCAATAATTATACCCACTCAACATCCATTGCAGCCGATCCCCCTGGAGGGGGGCCCTATATATGTAGTACCTTCTCAAGGTTTTTTCTTTCACCCCAGCTGGGTTTGTGAAGCCCTTTGAGACACTTGCGATTAAGGGCCATGTAAATAAACATTGATTGATTGATTTAGTGATTTAGTGATTGATTTAGTGATGTGAAATATGTCTGATGTTTCATATATTTACATTACACAGTAATTGTATTCCTTTTTTGAATAAGCAGTAGATCCGCCTATTATCTGGGACACAGCTTCCACTTTGTTTATCAATCAATCAATCAATCAATCAATGTTTATTTATATAGCTCTAAATCACAAGTGTCTCAAAGGGCTGCACAAGTCACAACGACATCCTCGGTACAGAGCCCACATATTTAAAATTGAATTATAAAATTCATCCTTATTCTCTTTTAGTTTTAAAAGTCAGTCAGCCACCTTTTGAATTGTTTTGCATGAAGTTCTTGTCCACCATATAATTTTATCTCGTTGCAGAAAGATGTAAGCGACCCAAGAATATGGCTTCCCCAATACGGCATTCGAAGCTAGCTAGTTTCGAAAAGTGTCTTTTTTGTTATTAAAGCTTATTTCATAGCCATTTAACAATTGTAATGTATAATAGGGTGTCAATTTTTACAATTCATTTTTTCTCTCACAATATTTATTTATTGAATTCATAAAAACAAGCTACAAAACTATTGCTATAGATCAGTGTTTTTCAACCTTTTTCGAGCCAAGGCACATTTTTTTCACTGGAAAAATCCAGAGGCACACCACTAGCGGAAAACATAAATAAATGAAGCTCAGCAGCCGATATTGACAGTAAAAAGTAGTTCTCGCAATTGTTGGATATAAATTCAAACCATAACCAAGCATGCATCACTATAGCTCGTCTCAAAGTAGGTGTACTGTCACGACCTGTCACGTCACGCCGTGACTTATTTTGACTTTTTTGGTGTTTTCCTGTGTGTAGTGTTTTAGTTCTTGTCTTGCGCTCCTATTTTGTTGTTGACTGTCATGGCATGTTCGGACGTACTTTGTGGACCCCGTCTGCTGCTCCACACGCTGAAAGTCTTTGCTGTCGTCCAGCATTCTGTTTTTGTTTACTTTGCACCCAATTCAGTTTTTAGTTTCGTTTTGCATGGCCATCCCTAAGCTTCAATGCCTTTTCTTAGCGGCACTCGCCTTTCGTTTATTTTTGGTTTAAGCGTGAGATACCTTTTTACCTGCACGCTGCCTCCCGCTGTCGTCTGCATATTGTGATTGTGACAAACAATGTTCCCGACATCTACAAAGCAATTAGCTCCCTGCTGCCACCTACTGATATGGAAGAGTATTACACGGTAGATAGTCTGACGTGACTTTCACATATGTTGTCACAACAGAGAAAAATAAAATAAACAAATGTCACAATTTTAATGGTACATGTTATTTGCTTCATTTCAAAGAACAGTCATGGTTCTAAACACAATAAAGTGTCAAGTTGCCTTCTTTTCAATAAACGTCAATTGTTTTCATGTAATTAAAATAAAGCGGGACCAAGCAGTGTACAACATTTTTACCTTACTGCTTTTTCTTGCTATTCTTGTTTGCCGTTTTCTCCATTGTTTGACCCACTTCCTGAATCAGACACAACAAACCACTTGGAAACAGTTCACAACATAATTTGATTTTGCATGCGGTAGAAAATGGATGGATGGATAGTATCCCAGCAGGCACAAGACATCAGAACAACGTTGAGAACTTGTTGAATTAGGTCCTGAAGTTGAGCAACTCAAACCTAACGTTGGAACAACATGCTTTTTGATGACGTTTAATCAATGTTGGGTTCTGACGTTGAATTGACCATTGAATTTTGGTCATTTTCCAACCGATGTTTTACAACACAAACACAACGTTGAAACAACACTGTTGTGATGTTGATTTGACCATCAACATTTCCCAACCAACAACGTGAATCCAACATTCAACATCAATGTTGTCTCAATTTAGAAATAACTATTTTGCAACGTTGTTTCAAAGTCAGTTTTAAGGGGATATGTCTCAATCAATCAATCAATCAATGAACCAATCAATCAAAGTTTATTTATATAGCCCTTAATCACAATTATCTCAAAGGGCTGCACAAGCCACAACGACATCCTCGACTCAGATCCCACATCAGGGCAAGAAAAAACTCAACCCAATGGGATGACAATGAGAAACCTTGGAGGGGACCGCAGATGTGAGACCCACCCCTCTGGGCGACCGGTGCAATGGACGTGGAGTGGATCTAGTTAATAGTGTAAGAGTCCAGTCCAGAGTGGGGCCAGCAGGGGAGTCAAGTCAGCACTGCAAAGACGTCCCCAACTGATGTACAGTTGAGTGGTCCACCCCGGGTCCCGACTTTGAATAGCTAGCGTGCCATCTGTGGTCACTTAATAACCTCTCCACACAGGAGAGGGGGGCAGAGCAGAAAAGAGACGGCAGATCAACTGGTCTAAAAGGGGGGTCTATTTAAAGGCTAGTGTATACAAATGTCTCAGTACATCTTTGAAAACTATTCAGTACAGCCATCAACAGAGAAAAAAATAACTGATCAGATCACACGATGTAAAGTTTTAAAAAGAAGACATGGAAACTGTCATGTCTGTGTGATCATGTTTTGTTTTGGTTATGTTCAGGTTTGGTTTTTGGACTCTTTGTGCACTCTTGTTTGTTTTGTCACCATAGCGACCATTAGTTTGTCTGTCCTCATGTCATGCACCTGATTTATTTGAACTCACACACCTGTCACTAATTATGCCACTGTTATTTAAACATGTCTTTTTCTGTTGATCGTCCTGGTGACATTATCCTTACTACCTCTGCTACCCATGAGATTCCTGTTTTATAGTTCATGCTTCATGCCATGCCACAGTAAGTGTTTTTGTTTCATGTTCATAGTTAACTGCCTTTGTGCTAGCCTTTTGTTTCATTATTCAAGTTTGTTCTCCGCCATTGTGCGCGCCTTTTGTTTGCTTCCTTTTTTTTGTAGTTTGTTAGTGTTTGAATAAACTTACCTTCACGCCGTGCCCGCGCCTACTTTCCTTTGCATTCCGGGAAAACACAACACCCCAAGGTCCACGTTTTGACAAACAGTGCCACACCAGTAATGAACATTACCGGTTCAGTTCAGTTTCAGTTTATTTCGAGCACGCATACGATACAATGTAATGCATCATATATTTCCAGTTGATTCATTAGAGCACATCTGAAAAGGAGTAGGAAAAAGCAGGGCAACCCCTTTTCATACCATAGCAATTTTATCCCTTTTCATTGTTCTTTGTTTGTAACAGAACAGTGAATAAATAAATGATAAATACATAATGTACCATAGTAAGTAAACAAATATTAAATACATTGATAAGCATTATCTATTTTTTAAAGGTTCAAGAGGTTCATCATACTTGTCACGTGACAAAGACTCCAAAATGTTCCCCATGTGTCTCTGTTGCACCCAGTGAGTTCAAGCAAGCAGGACACATTTAAGTCGAGATATTACAAGTTTGAGCTCTTGTGGGTTGAAAACATGTTCTGTCAATGAATGACGTCATTCGCCGGGAGGAAGAAGGCGTTTCTGTACGTGTGGGTGTGCGTTTGTGCACGCGCGTGCTTGCGGGCGCGTGCCTGTGCGTGCTGACAAAATGCTGAGTCAGCGGACCTCTGCGTCTGGAACTGAACTCGCACCACCTGGTGGCCAAAACACGGCGGTTCATGTCTACAAATACGCATTCGGCTTTCCGTCGAAAGAAAGAGCAGACCTTCCCGTGACAAAGTTATACAGTCGACACCACATTGCAGATTTTTAAGAATATTCTACTATTTTTTTGGCAAGCATAAAAATGGCTATATGTACAAAAAATATCGATAGTACGTCAGTGTTGGCCACTAGAAGAGACCAACCAATCAGAGCAAGCTGTTCAGCCACGTGACATCGGACGAGAGGCACCCGGAACTGCTGACCTGTCAATCCCAGGACACGCCCACTGTACAGTACTAGGGCTGCATCTATCAATACTAGGGATGTCCAATAGTGGCCTTTTTTTGCCGATATTTGATATTCCGATATTGTCCAACTCTTAATTATCGATACCGATATCAACCGATACCGATATATACAGTCGTGGAATTAACACATTATTATGCCTAATTTGGGCAACCTGCAGGTATGGTGAAGATAAGGTCCTTTTTTAAAACATTTATAAAATAAGATACATAAATTAATAAAATTTTCTTGAATAAACAAGAAAGTAAAACAATATAAAAACAGTTACATAGAAACTAGTAATTAATGAAAATGAGTAAAATTAACTGTTAAAGGTTAGTACTATTAGTGGACCAACAGCACGCACAATCATGTGTGCTTACGGACTGTATCCCTGCAGACTTTGTTGATATATATTGATATATAATGTAGGAACCCGAATATTAATAACAGAAAGAAACAACCCTTTTGTGCGAATGAGTGTGAATGAGTGTGAATGAGGGAGGGAGTTTTTTTTGGTTTGGTGCACTAATTGTAAATGTATCTTGTGTTTTTTATGTTGATTTAATTAAAAAAAAAAAAAAAAAAAAAAACGGTGCCGAAAATAAAAAACATGATACCGATCATTTCCGATATTACATTTTAAAGCATTTATCGGACATCTCTAATCAATGCGTTTAGTAAGTGACTTATTTATTAGTTTGTTCGATTAATCGAGTAATTGAACACACATAAAATAGTTCAAATAAACAATTATTTTTCTGCTTGCCATACTCCCCCCTAATAAATGCACATTATGATTTTTTATATTGCTCTTTTGACAGGTGTGTTTTAGCAATAACATTTTAAAAACCTCTCCGTGGTTCACTGCCAAACACACACCACTTGTTGTGTTGTCGTGGTATTGTGATGCCACTGCCTCTACGCACGCTCTATATTGCAGCGGAAATGCAATTTTCAAAATAAAACATGCTCGTCGTCCTGATGAATTTGATTCGGCGTTGGTGTCCAACGTTGGATCCACGTCGTTGGTTGGAAAATGGCCACATTGTAAAGGTCAAGTCAACGTCACAACCTGACACTGGATAAAGGTCGTCAAAAAGCGTGTTGTTCCAACATTGTATTTGTGTTGTAGAATATTGGTAGGAAAATGGCCAAATTCAATGGTCTAATCAACTTCAGGACATAACATTGATTAAACGTTGTCAAAAAGCATGTTGTTTCAACGTTATGTATGAGTTGCTCAATGTCAGGACTTGTGTTGTCCCGATACCAATATTTTGGTACCGGTACCAAAATTATTTCGATACTTTTCGGTACTTTTGTAAATAAAGAGGACCACAAAAAATTGCCTTAATTGCTTTATTTTAACCAAAAATCTTAGGGTACATTGAACATATGTTTCGTATTGCAAGTTTGTCCTTAAATAAAATAGTGAACATACTAGACAACTTGTCTTTTAGTAGTTAGTAAACAAACAAAGGCTCCTAATTTAGCTGCTGACATATGCAGTAACATATTGTGTCATTTTCCCTTCTATTATTTCGTCAACATTATTAAGGACAATTGGTAGAAAATGAATTATTAATCTACTTGTTCATTTACTGTTAATATCTGCTTACTTTCTCTTTTAACATATTATATCTACAATTATGTTAAAATGTAATAATCACTTATTCTTCTGTTGTTTGATACTTTACATTAGTTTTGGATGATACCACAAATTTGGGTATCAATCCGATACCAAGTCGTTACAGGATCATACATTGGTCATATTCATCCAGTACCTTTCAGAGGCGGTATAGTACCGTATATCAGTGTTTTTCAACCACTGTGTCACGGCACATGTGCGGTGAGATACAGTCTGGTGTGCCGTGGGAGATGATCTAATTTCACCTATTTGGGTTAAAAACATTTTTTGCAAACCAGTAATTATAGTCTGCAAATGATGTGTTGTTGTTGAGTGTCGGTGCTGTCTAGAGTTCGGCAGAGTAACCGTGTAATACTCTTCCATATTAGTAGGTGGCAGCCGGTAGCTAATTGCTTTGTAGATGTCGGAAACAGCGGGAGGCAGTGTGCAGGTAAAAAGGTGTCTAATGCTTAAACCAAAAATAAACAAAAGGTGAATGCCCCTAAGAAAAGGTATTGAAGCTTAGGGAAGGCTATGCAGAACGAAACTAAAACTGAACTGGCTACAAAGTCAACAAAAACAGAATGCTGGACGACAGCAAAGACTTACTGTGGAGCAAAGACGGTGTCCACATTGTACATCCGAACATGACATGACAATCAACAATGTTCCCACAAAGAAGAATAAAAACAACTGAAATATTCTTGATTGCTAAAACAAAGTAGATGCGGGAAATATCGCTCAAAGGAAGACATGAAACTGCTACAGGAGAATACCAAAAAAAGAGAAAAAGCCACCAAAATAGGAGCACAAGACAAGAACTAAAACACTACACACAGGAAAACAGCAAAAAACTCCAAATAAGTCAGGGCGTGATGTGACAGGTGGTGACAGTACACCTACTTTGAGACAAGAGCTATAGTGATGCATGCTTGGTTATGGTTTAAAGTCATATCCAACAATTATTGTCAACTGAGTTTAGTTTTTTAACGATTTATGCTGGTGGTGTGCCTCCGGATTTTTTCAACGCAAAAAATGTGCCTTGGCTCAAAAAAGGTTGAAAAACACTGTCGTATATGATTCATTAGTATCACAGTACTATACTAATGCTGGTATACTGTACAACCCTAGTCAAGACTTAATCCAACAAGTTCTCAACGTTGTTTTAATGTCTTGTGCCTGCTTGGATACATGCAAGGAGTGCGTGCATACACACAAAAATAGTTCAAGAGAAGCAACAAACAATTTGCGGTCACGTTGTTGTTATGATAGAATATACATTTAGCGTCAGCTATCCACTCGCTATTATTAGCTGGGGTAAGGGGTTACGTACGTGCATCGTCACGTGCTAAAAGCCGGAAGAGGTCGGGACATAATGCTTTAAACATTGAAAAGTTAATCATGTCCTCTGGGAAAGCACGTAAAGGCTGCCGAACATCTCCTTCAAGGTGGTCAGAAAGTGAGAGTTGAGATGCCGTTTGATTTTTTTGAAAAAGCACCGGTTTTTTGCATATGCTCAAAATCACTCATTCGGGCTAAAGCGTTATCATTGAAAAACCGTTCAATAACAGATTAGAGAGTTTCACAAACAAAAATAAACAATAAGTGAAGCTAGGCGAACACACGTCTACAACGCTAAATATATCCTGTGGTGTACCTCAGGGATCAATACTAGGACCACAATTGTTCAATCTCTGTATGAATGACATTTGTAAAGTTACAAAATATTTAAAGTTAGTGTTATTTGCGGATGATACAACAGCGTTTTGTTCAGGAGAGAACACACAGAAGCTAATACAAATAATAACAGAGGAAATGAACAAATTAAAAAGATGGTTTGACAGAAACAGACTATCTTTGAATCTCAGTAAAACTAAAATAATGCTATTTGGTAAATGAAACCAAATTTCTAGGTATAATGATTGATGATAAATTGAACTGGAAATCTCATGTAAAAATATAAAATATAAAGTAGCAATAAACACATCAATAATGAATAAAGCAAAACATGTTCTAGACCAAAAATCACTTCATATTCTCTACTGCTCGCTAGTGTTACCATATCTGAGTTATTGTGCAGAAATATGGGGAAATAACTACAAAAGTACACTTCATTCATTAACGGTGTTACAAAAAAGATCAGTTAGAATAATACATAATGTTGGATATAAAGAACATACAAACACTTTATTTATTGAATCAAAAATACTGAAATTTCACGACATAGTGAATTTGCAAACAGCTAAAATTATACACAAAGCAAACTGTAACCTGCTACCCAAGAATGTACAACAATTATTCTCAACAAAAGAGGAAAAATATAACCTTATGGAAAAATGAGATTTAAAACATTTGTACGCACGTACAACATTTAAGACCTTCAGTATATCAGTATGTGGAATTAAATGATGGAATGGATTAAGCAAAGCAATCAAACAATGTACTAATATGATCCACTTCAAGAAACTCTTCAAACTTAAAGTATTTACAAAGTACAAAGAAGAAGAACCATGATAAACATTCTGAATTTATTTCATTCATTCATTCATTTTCAAGATAATCTTACTCATCTCACCATATGAAATATAACTTCACCAATTATTATTTATTTACTTATTGATTTTTATTGTTATTATTTATGGAGTATATTGTGAATAAATTGAGAACCGGAAGTGAACAGAAGTTTTTAGCAACTGTTATGTAAAAGAAAAGGGGTAGGATTAAATAAGCTCTGCTTCTTCCTACTCCTTTTCGAACATGTTGAATAGAGAATCTGGAAATTGTGATGTATCATGCTGTATGCGTGAATGTTCGAAATAAACTCAAACTCAAAACGTGACTCGTCTTCAATAAATCATCTTAATTTTCCATTTATCATTTCATAGTCAGCGACCTGTATTACCATTGATCGGAGCGCATGCCTGGCCAAACAGTTGATATCATGAGTTTTTATTGATACTTCATCACAAAGAGTGTATTTGGGATCATGGTTTTAGTACATGTCATTAGGGACACATCAGGCTAATCATATACGCTTTAGCGATTAGGTTGACTTCTGAATTGAGTGCGACTAAGCTAGTTTGTCGGTCTGAACACATGACAGTATTTAAATGTGTTTGAAGTTGAGCGATCTTCAAGCGCCATTAGCAGTTCTCTCTCTACCACTCCATTTGCCAGTGGAATGTAAGCCAATTCCAGATGTTACACTCGTATATAAACGTTATAAATTAAATAGGATATATATCATATACACCATAATAAATAGACAGACACATGAACATTAGAACAGGAAGTGAGAATACAATAAAGTATGTCTTGCCCTCCACTTTTCTAGGAAGTTGAAGTTCAAGTGTGTTTGTGGGAACTCTACCAGTCATGGAAGTCCATTTGTAAGGTCAGAGGTCAACATTGATGGAGCAGAGGGCCTATTCTGCCTCATTGCAATGGTGTTTGATGGTTTTGAGGTCTGGGCTCCTAATACTTTGTCCATTCAGTGTCTAGTAAAACGTGGAATAGTATTTTGTTTTTTTGGACTGCATGTGCCTAAAAAGTTATTTTAGTAGAAAGGCTGTCTCGTAGAAGGGCAGGCTGCAAACGGAGGGTTGCTAGTTCGATCCCAGCTTGGTCAAGCTCATGTCGAGGTTCCCCGCTCCTGATAGCTGGTGGTTAGAGCTGTGTGTGTGAAATTTGGTAAATGGGCTTATGTGTGCATATACTCAGGTATAGTGGCGCTCTATATAAATACAGCTATATACAAACCATTTACCATGTTGAGCCAACTTGACTTACACTTGTAGAAAGTTGATAAAAAATACATTACACCAACATATTTTAAAGCAGTGGTTCTTAACCTGGGTTCGATCGAACCCTAGGGGTTTGGTGAGTCGGGCTCAGGGGTTCGGCGGAGGTCAAAACACACCCGACTCATCGTGTAAATAAAAACTTCTCCCTATCGGCGTATTACGGATACGGCAACAGCAGAAGTCAAACTGATTTGCAAGTGTGTCATTTGTTGTGAGTTTATGCACTGTGTTGGTTTTGTTCTTTGAACAAGGTGATGTTCATGCACGGTTCATTTTGTTCAACATCGGCCTGTTTGCTGCTAGCCATATTCCAACATCGGCCTGCTTGCTGCTAGCCATTCCACCATCGGCCTGCCTGCTGCTGGCTCTCCACAATCGGCCTGCTGTTTGCCTCCAGCCATTGGTTTCGTCTACGGGCTTCCACCCATCGGCCTTGGTTGCTAGCCTTCAGCCCTGTCTGCTAACATCTTCAAAAGTGGTAAAACAAGTGGAACTTCTCCTCTCACTATGTCACAAATCATTATATTGTGTTTTATACTTTTGTGTGGTTTTACTGGTGTCCCAAATGGGTCTGTTAATCCCCCCTCACAAGCTATGCTACTTCAAGATGACAACTTTGATAATTTGACATTTCATCACAGTGACAGCTACAAAATAACCTCGGCCTTATCTCAGTTGAAGATTTCTGTGACTTTGGACAAAACAAAATGGCTGCATACTATGGTAGTGTCCATTCATTCTTATTGTTTCCTTGTTTTGAGAGATCACGTCAACATTACTGCATCCTCCCCTATTATGAGCACTTACTTTCACAGATTAAAGACAGACTCAAAAGATGATAACTTTAAGCGCAAATGTTTAGTTATATTATTGTTATTGCTCTCAGGAAATGTTGAGACTAATCCAGGCCCTGATACACCTACACAATGTTTTACACCTGCGGATTTTAAAACTAGATCTGGTCTTGGGATTATTCATATCAATGTTCGGAGTTTACTCCCTAAACTGGATATGATAAAGATCTGGATAAACTCAACAAATGCTGATATTGTAGTCTTATCTGAAACTTGGCTTAAACAATCTGTGCTTGATAAAGATATTTACATTCATGGCTATAATGTCTATCGTACTGACCGACAAAGAAAAGGTGGTGGAGTGGCCATATATATTAAACAGAGGTTTGATGTTAAATTAGTGCTCTCTGAATCAGTAAGTAAAGAACTTGAACTGTTAGCACTTGAAATTGAATTAGCTAGAAATCACCACATAATGGTAGTGGGGTGTTATAGGCCTCCATCTGCCCCTAGTAATTCCCTATCTACTCTTGTGAAGCTTCTGTCTCAACTGAAATACAATGAAATAGTGATGGTTGGTGATTTGAACTGGGACTGGCTCACATCTGTGTCTGACTCTTTGAAAGCACAGTGTGAATCTCTAAATTTAACACAATTAATTAACTCAGCTACAAGACCTAATCCTAAATGCCCTCAAAAAGCTACACTCATTGACTTAATTCTAACAAATATGCCCTTTAAATTTGTTGCATCTGGTGTTTTCCCTAATGATGTGAGTGATCATTGTGTGATTGCAGTAGTGCGAGACACAAGGATTCCTAAAAGCAAGCCTCGTCTTGTTGAAAAACGTAATATGAAATTATTTGAGACGCAAGCTTTTTTACATGACTTGCATATTTTTAATTGGGATAGAATTGCTCTTTTTGATAATGTTGAACTGGCTTGGAAATATTTTCACGAAAACTTCTTGAGTATAGTGAACAAACATGCCCCTTTTAGAAAATGTAGGGTTAAAGGACGTGACAATCAGTGGTTTACATCGGACCTGTCAGATTTATTGCATGAGCGTAATGCTGCTTGGGCCAGGGCACGCAAGTCAGGGTTAGAAGCAGATTGGTTGAATTTTAGACAATTAAGAAATCAATTTACCTCTCTCCTTCGGAAAGTCAAATCAGAATTTTATTTCTCCACAACAACTGAAAATCTCAAACACCCAAAGAAGTTTTGGAAAATCATCAAATCTTTGTCCGGCTGCTGTAATTCAGTCAATCTCCCACCTAGTATACTTGTTGATGGTGTCAGAGTAAGTGACAGAAGAGAAATGGGTAGTCATTTTAATAATCATTTTATTTCCTCTGGTTTTCTCTACAATTCTGACAACTCTACTGAAGCTCTGCTAACTCCGGAAAGAACCGTTGAAAATACCCATGTTTTTAACTTTACGCCCTTTACCACAACAGAGGTCACGAGGGCTCTAAAACAACTTAAACCTAGAAAGCCAGCTGGCTCTGATAAGTTGGAGCCGCTCTTTTTAAATTTGGCAGCTGAAATTATAGCTGAACCACTGACTCACATTTTTAACCTTACTCTAATTTCAAATGAAATCCCTTTGGATTGGAAATTTGCCCTTGTAATCCCCCTATTAAAAGGAGGTGACCCTAGTAATCTAAATAATTACAGACCGATCTCTAAACTCTCTGTTCTGGCAAAAGTGCTTGAATCCCTTATCAGTGAACAGATAAAAGACTTTTTGGACACCAATTTTATTCTGTCACCATTTCAGTCAGGTTTTCGTAGAAATCACAGTACTGTTACTGCTGCTATGAAGTTTATAAATGATGTAACTAAAGCTCTTGACAAGAAGCAGTGCTGTCTGTCCCTCTTTATTGACTTTTCAAAGGCATTTGATACTGTTGATCATGTCATTTTAATCAAACGTCTTTCAGCTATTGGTTTTTCTCAGCAAGCAGTTGGATGGTTTGCAAATTACCTCACAAGTAGAACCCAGGCTGTTCAGATAGAAGGTTCCTCCTCGGACGTACTGCAAGTGAAAAAGGGTGTCCCTCAAGGTTATGTGTTGGGCCCCTTATTATTCACTATTTACATAAATAATCTTGGACAGAATATTCCGAACTCAACTTTCCATTTCTATGCTGATGATACTGTCATATACTGCACAGCACCCACTCTTGCTGAGGCTTTTAAATATCTACAACATGCATTTGACAGAGTACAAGAACAACTTTGCTATCTTCAACTGGTTTTAAATGCAGAGAAAACAAAGTGTATGCTCTTTACCACATCAAAAACTGTAAGATCATCACTGTGTGAGAACATTTTAACAAGAAATGGGCAACAAATTATGTTAGTATCTGCTTTTAAATATTTAGGATTTTTAATTGATGACCACTTGAGTTTTAAGGAGCACATTCAGTATGTTGTAAAAAAACTGAAACTTTTACTGGGATTTTATTATAGAAACAAGTCTTGCTTTTCTTTTACTGTGAAACAGAAATTGGTGGAAACAACCTTTTTACCTGTTATTGACTATGGAGATGTGTTGTACATGAATGCTACTGCTGGTTGTCTCCACAAGCTGGATAGTGTGTACCACGGTGCACTGAGATTAATCACCAACTGCGCTCCCCTTACTCACCATTGTTTGTTATACTCAATGGTTAACTGGACATCTTTATGTGCTCGACGCCTCAATCATTGGTATGTTTTCATCTACAAAACCATTCTGGGTATCACTCCATCTTATCTGTCTTGTCTTTTAACAAAGAAACAAGGAAGTCACAATCTTCGTTCAATGGATGTTCTGCAATTTGTTGTCCCCAAAGTAAGAACTGAACTGGGCAAGAAAGCATTTAGGTTTTCAGCACCGAAGGCTTGGAATAACCTACAATCGAACATTAAACTTCAAACCCTAGTTACGCTGAATGAGTTTAAAGCTTCTGTGAAAAGACTGCAGTCTACCTTGTCTGTATGCACATGTGTCATGTGAGCAAGTTTTAATGTTGTAAATGTGATGTTTTATGTATTTGTTTACTGTTTTTAATGTAACCTTGCTGCTGCCCTCTTGGCCAGGTCTCCCTTGGAAAAGAGATCTTTGATCTCAATGGGATTTTACCTGGTTAAATAAAGGCTAATAATAATGTGCACCAGTAAAAAAAACATGGTAACACTTTAGTATGGGGAACATATTCACCATTAATTAGTTGCTTATTAACATGCAAATTAGTAACATATTTTGGCTCTTAACTAGTCATTATTAAGTACTTATTAATGCCTTATTCTGCATGGCCTTATTATAACCCTAATCATCAAACCCTGACCCTAACCCTCTAACCCTAACCAAATAACTCTGTCAAGACGGACTATGGTGTGTTTGTTTTCCCGAGATGCAAGTAAAGCTGGACTGGTCATGGCGTGAAGGTAAATACATATTTATTTATAACACTCAAAGGAACAAAAAGCGCGCTCAAGGCGGATGTACAAACTTGACTAACGAAACAAAAAAAACTTCCACGTGGGCAAAAAACTGTGAACAATTAAACAAAAACACTAACTGTGGCATTAATAGAAAAAACTTACTTGGACATGGCATGAAGTGCGCAGAGGTAGACAGAGTGTGACAGGGGTATGAATGGGGGATGTCGCCAGCACGACGAACTGAAAACAATGAACTTAAATACTGTAGACATGATTAGTGAAAGCAGGTGCGTGACTCAAAACGTAAAACAGGTGCGTGACGTGACAGGTGAAAACTAATGGTTGCTATGGTGACAAAACAACAAAAGTGCACAAAAAGTCCAAAAACAAAACCGAACATGACTAAAACAAAACATGATCACACAGACATGACAAACTCTAAATTAAGTCTTTGTTACTTATATGTTCCCCTAGTGTCCAAATAACTCTAAATTAAGTCTTTGTTACTTAGAACAGTGGTTCTCAAATGAGGGTATGCGTACCCCTGGGGGTACTTGAAGGTATGCCAAGGGGTACGTGAGATTTTTTTTTTAATATTCTAAAAATAGCAACAATTCCAAAATCCTTTATAAATATATTTATTGAATAATACTTCAACAAAATATGAATGTAAGTTCATAAACTGAAAATCAAATCAAGTAGGCTATTCCATTCATTACAATGCAGCAATGCAATATTCAGTGTTGACAGCTAGATTTTTTGTGGACATGTTCCATAAATATTGATGTTAAAGATTTCTTTTTTTTGGGAAGAAATGTTTAGAATTAAGTTCATGAATCCAGATGGATCTCTATTACAATCCCCAAAGAGGGCACTTTAAGTTGATGATTACTTCTATGTGTAGAAATCTTTATTTATAATTGAATCATTTGTTTATTTTTCAACAAGTTTTTAGTTATTTTTATATCTTTTTTTTCCAAATAGTTCAAAAAGACCACTACAAATGAGCAATATTTTGCACTGTTATACAATTTAATAAATCAGAAACTGATGACATAGTGCTGTATTTGACTTCTTTATCTCTTTTTTTCAACCAAAAATGCTTTGCTCTGATTAGGGGGTACTTGAATTAAAAAAAAATTCACAGGGGGTACATCACTGAAAAAAGGTTGAGAACCACTGACTTAGAACATGTTCCCCATACTAAAGTGTTACCAAAAACATATAACTTTGTCTTGAATTTGAAAAAAAACAACATTTTATTTTTCACTAAAGAAGGGTTCGGTGAATGCGCATATGAAACTAATGGGGTTCGGTACCTCCAACAAGGTTAAGAACCATTGTTTTAAAGGTATCTCAACTAATATTTTCAAGTTCATCTAAATGAATCGACTTATGTTTTGAAGTGTAAAATACTTGACACTATGAGTTAGTCTTCGACTTCGACAAACTTTATTGATCCACAAGGGAAGTGGACTCAACTTAACTCAGTCAAAGCAACAAGATGACCTGACTAAGTTAAAGTTAAAGTTAAAGTACCAATGATTGTCACACACACACTAGGTGTGGCGAAATTATTCTCTGCATTTGACCCATCACCCTTGATCACCCCCTGGGAGGTGAGGGGAGCAGTGGGCAGCAGCGGTGGCTGCGCCCGGGAATCATTTTGGTGATTTAACCCCCAATTCCAACCCTCAATTCCAACCCTTGATGCTGAGTGCCAAGCAGGGAGGTAATGGGTCCCATTTTTATAGTCTTTGGTATGACTCGGCCGGGATTTGAACTCCCAACCTACCGATCTCAGGACGGACACTCTAACCACTCGGCCACTGAGT